>NC_041384.1:15450183-15456286 GCF_002162155.2 Triticum dicoccoides | reverse complement strand
AAATAGAATATCACTTTTGAGTTCCTGCTTTGTAAGAAACTGCCACAGGTCTGCCTCCACGTCGGCGGGGTAACGCTCCAACACATGTCCATTAACGATGTGTGGGTCAATGAACCCAACATCATGGATGTTCCTTACTCTGCATTCCTTAATCTTCATTCTGCATGTATAATAGCGGACACAACAATATAGTTAGGACATATATATAGTGCAGGCAATATGAACGAGATGGGGTAGAAATTAATAAATCACTTACAGAACGTAGCAACTGATGATAGATTTATCGAGCTCGCGCAGATTGAAAAGCTGGAACAATTCACTCAGTTCAATTTGTACATAGTAATGTTTGAAGTGATGCTCATGTCTAACTTTCGCATAAATATATTCTTTGGCGTTTTTATTTTTTATGTAACCCTTGTACCATTTCAGCAGACCTTTCATTTGTGGAGGTACATCCTTTTCCTCCGCAGGCTCGACGAGAGGCCCATTCTTGACATATGTAATTACCACCTCCTTCACTGGCGCCTCATCAAGGCCTAACAGTTCACGAAGAGTAATACCTAAGTTGGCCGCTTGTTCTCTGGCACTCGTTACAGTCAATCCCTGTGCTGCCGCAGCTTGTATGATCTCGGGGTCATCCGGACAGAAGGCTTCCACTATAAGCGGGGCAATCGATTGTTTACTTTGTTCCCCGAGCTGGGCAACTTGTTTCCCGCTTTTTTTACTTTCGGCCTTCTCCCGCTCTTTGTTCTCCTTGAACATGAGTGCCTGCCTGCGAAGTTCACGTGCATAGTCGTTAGGCAGATTCTTCGCGGCTTGGGACGGTGTGCTCAAAAATGACTTAGCCCACTTCTTTTGCTCATCAGAAAATACTGGCTTGGGCTCGGGCTCTCTTTTCTTCTTGCAGTCCGCCTTCCATTTCTCCAAATCAGCAGCCGCGGCCGCGTCGACTTCCTCGGCACTACGTTCCCAAGGCCTTGTGGGGAGAGGCTTCAGTGATGGCTCCGGTACCTTTGTGGTCTTAGGTACATAAGGGTCCGGGTTAATAATCCAGGACTGCTTCTGCTTCTTTGCCGGAGGTGGATTGGGGGGCGGCGTCTGATCACCCGCTGGACGAGGACTGGGGGGCGGCGGCTGATCACCCGCCGGACGTTGTGGACTGGGGGGCGGCGTCGGCTGACGTGACGGAGGTGTAGGTGAACCGCCACCACCACCACCACCACCACCACCACCACCACCACCACCGCCACCGCCACCACCACCACCGTAGGGGGGTGGACTTGTTGTCCTTGGCGCCTCGCCTGGAAACTTGATAAACTTCTTTTGCCATAGAATGAAATGGCGCTTGACATCTCCAAGTCTTTTCTCCCCTTCAGGTGTAGCAATGTCAATCTCCAGGTCCTCAAACCCTTGGACTATGTCCTCCACCGTGACACGAGCATAGCCATCTTGAATGGGGTTGTTGTGGTGGAGTGCTCCAGGTAAACATGGTAAAGCACTGCCGATGGCTACCTTCATGGACATGTTCCCGATAGGATAATACAGATGACATTCTTTCATCTCCTTTATATCGTCCACGGGGTAGCGAGGATGCTCCGGTGAAGTAATTTCGACCACCAAAGGCTCCGGTGCAGTAATTTGGACCACCAGAGGCTCCGGTGCAGTAATTTTGATCGTCGATGCATCTGCACCAGCCGGTGGGGCCTCCGTGGAAGCCACGCTGCTTCTCCGCTGCTGGCTTCCGAGATCCGCTGGATGATCTTCATGCTGCACCCGAGCTGCATCTCTTTCGGCTACTAGTACACTCATGGTTTTCTTCATCACATCCATTTCCGATGCCAACCGCGCCACAACATCTGCTTCCCGATCCATCTTTCTCTTACGGCTTCTGTAACCGTACGGGTCATCGTTCTGGGGGAACCCTATTTTCCACGGAATGTGCCCCATGCCTCGTACACGTCCTCCGTGTTCAGGATTCCCGAGGGCTTTTGTCAGCGCGTCGTTCTCTCTGTTGAACTTGATCTTCCCCTGTTGAGCATCCCTCATTGCGTTAATAAGGGCTTGGGTGGGTTTAATTAATTTGCCCCGGTAAACACACTCCCCTGTCTCCGGGTTCAGCGTTCCCCCATGCCCGTACCACCAGCTTTTGGCCCTTGGGTCCCATCCCTCCGTACCTGGACGGATTCCTCGCGCCCTCAGCTCGTTCTCCATCTTCTCCAACCTAGGCACCCAAATGCGATACCCTCCTGGCCCCATAACATGATTGTACTCCTTCTTAGCCGCATTTTCCTTATTTTTTTTCGATATTTGAATGAACTGCTCCGATTTCTTTTGCTTTACAAATTCTGGCCAATCATGTTTCAGTTTCTCATATTGTCCTTTGAAATCCGGAGTCTTGTTCTGCTTGACAAAGTCATGGGCTAGATTTTGCTTGAATTTCCGGAATGCGTCGGCCATCTTATGAAGAGCGAACTGTTTGACTAGCCTCCTCCTCTCCTTGTTTTCCTCAATCTTGTTACCCTCCTCATCGAATTTGTTGTATTCCGGAGGTAGAACGAAATGTTCCATAAGCTTCTTGAAGCAATCTTTTTTTGTTCTCTTATCGACAAAAGTGAAACCATCAATTCGTGCCTTCTTTGGCTCATTCCACTCCTGGACGGTGATCGAGACGTTGTCTCTAACAATGGCTCCGCATTGGCTGACAAACTTGGTGGCGTTCTTGCGGGGCTCCAGCGGCCTGCCGGTTGCACTGTCGACAACCTCGATGGTGCATGTTTCTCCTTGTTTCATCATCTTGGTTGCGCCACGCTTTGACGACGTACTCGATTGTTTCGACGATCCGGCCGAGGGCTAAAATAAGAAAGAGTCGCGCGCGTTAGTACACACATATTTATTCAAATCAGTTAGTTTGTATCACCAGAGGCTCAATGTATATATATACCTCGGCGCCGGAGGTGGTTGCTACTTCCATTTGAAGATCGTCGTTTATCGACGTTTGTTCGGCATCATCTTGCTGACGGCGCCCTTCATCTTCACCGTCAAGGTTCAGATAAGAAGAGATATCATCTTCTTCTTCTCCGGTCGGCACATATAGAATATCGCTGTTTATGATGCCGAACATATGTGCTTCACCGTCCGGATCATAGTTGTCCATAATCGGGTCAGCTCTATCGTCCGCCATTATGTCAGTCCTGAAAACATGTAGTAAAAACAAATTAATTAAGTGAAGAAGGGGGGCGGTGGCGGTGGCGGTGGCGAAAGGGCGGTGGCAAAAGGAGGGGGCGAGGAAGGGGTGGGAGAGGGTGTCGCGGTAGAGCGCGAGACGGGGCGGCAGACGACGGCGTCACGGAGAGGGAGGCGAGGACAACACACATGTATAACCCTCGCCGCCCCCTCTCGATCCAAAAAAAAACACCGCGCGCATCGCCGCCCCCCTCGCCGCCCCCTCTCCGTATATGCGCGGGGTCGTGTACATTTTTTTAAAGCGGGATCGTTGTACATTGACGCGCGGGGTCATTGTATATATTGATTATCAAGTTTTACTTTTTTGTTGTTAATTATCAAGTTTTATATACGTTTTTTTGTTAATTATCAAATTTTACGGTTTTTTTGTTAATTATCAACCTTTGGTCGCGGTTGGCCAGAACAACCGCGACTAAAGGTATTTTTCAAAATACTTTTTCTTTTTCAAAATCTTAAAAATACAAATAATATATCAGAAAATTCAGAAAAATAAAACTAATTCAATTCAATATGTTAAAAACACAAATATTATATCAAAAAATTCAGAAAAATAAAACTAATTCAATTCAAAATTCTAAAAATACAAATAATATATCAAAAAATTAAGAAAAATAAAACTAATTCAATTCAAAATGTTAAAAATACAAATAATATATCAAAAAATTCAGAAAAATAAAACTAATTCAATTCAATATGTTAAAAACACAAATATTATATCAAAAAATTCAGAAAAATAAAACTAATTCAATTCAAAATTCTAAAAATACAAATAATATATCAAAAAATTAAGAAAAATAAAACTAATTCAATTCAAAATGTTAAAAATACAAATAATATATCAAAAAATTCAGAAAAATAAAACTAATTCAATTCAAAATTGTATACGCCTAGGCAGGAGTATGACTAAATCACTCCAAATTTCATGTATCATCAGTGGTATCTGGAATCATTCGAAAATGGACACCAAACACATCACAGGTAATATAATTCACATGATCCATTCAACAAAGTTTGGTACAATAAATTATTACACATCATTTCTTCCCTTGTGTCCCTGCTTGCTTACGATTGTGCCGTATCCATGGAGCATCCTCATCATTTAACTTAATGCTTGGGTCGGTGTTCACTTTGAAGGGCGGAATTTCAGCAAACATATTATAATCTTCTGACATGTCTGTCTTGTCCTCCACTCCCACGATGTTTCTTTTCCCTGAAAGAACAATGTGGCGCTTTGGATCATCGCATGATGTACTGATCGTTTTCTTATCTTTCCGTTTCCTCGGTTTGCTACTCATGTCCTTCACATAGAAAACCTGAGCGACATCTTTCGCTAGGACGAATGGTTCGTCAAGGTAACCAAGATTGTTGAAATCCACCATTGTCATTCCGTATTGCTGGTCCACCTTTACCCCACCTCCTGTTAGCTTGAACCATTTGCACCGGAACAAAGGGACCTTAAAGGAGGGTCCATAGTCAAGTTCCCATATCTCCTCTATGTAACCATAATATGTGACCTTTTGCCCATTCTCGGTTGCTGCATCAAAGCGGACACCACTGTCTTGGTTGGTGCTCTTTTTATCTTGGGCGATCGTGTAAAATGTATTCCCATTTATCTCGTACCCTTGGAAAGTCGTTATAGTCGAAGATGATGTCTTGGCCAACATGTACAGCTGATCTACAACATCATTGTCATTCATTAAATGTTTTCTCAACCAACTGCCGAAAGTCTCCATGTGGGCCTTCCTAATCCAGGATTCAGGCTTCCCCGGGTTGTCCGAGCGTAAAATATTCTTGTGTTTCTCAAAGTACGGAGCCACCAAGCTGGAATTGGTCAGTACAGTGTGGTGTGCTTCAGTCAGAGAATGGCCGTCCATACATATCGTTGATTTCCTTCCGATCGTGCCTTTTCCACTTAGTCTCCCCTCGTGCCGCGATCGAGGAAGACCAATCGGCTTAAGGTCAGGAACAAAGTCAACACAAAACTCAATTACCTCCTCATTTCCATAGCCCTTGGCGATGCTTCCTTCTGGCCTAGCACGGTTACGAACATATTTCTTTAATACTCCCATGAACCTCTCGAAGGGGAACATATTGTGTAGAAATACAGGACCGAGAACGAAAATCTCTTCGACTAGGTGAACCAGGAGGTGCGTCATAATATTGAAGAAGGATGGCGGGAACACCAACTCGAAACTGACAAGACATTGGATCACATCGTTCTGTAACCGTGGTAGAACTTCTGGATTGATTACCTTCTGAGAGATTGCATTGATGAATGCACATAGCTTCACAATGGCTACTCGAACATTTTCCGGCAGGAGCCCCCTCAAAGCAATCGGAAGCAATTGCGTCATAATCACGTGGCAGTCGTGAGACTTCAGGTTTTGGAACTTTTTCTCTGCCATGTTTATTATTCCCTTTATATTGGACGAGAATCCAGACGGGACCTTCATACTGCTCAGGCATTCAAAAAAGATGACCTTCTCTTCTTTGGTCAGAGCGTAGCTGGCACGACCTTGAAACCATTCCGGATGCCGGTCATCAGGGTCTTTCAAATGTTGCTGGTCCTGCCGTGCTTCCTTTGTATCATTTGTCTTCCCATACACGCCCAAGAAGCTTAGGAGGTTCACGCAAATATTCTTCGTAACGTGCATCACGTCGATTGCAGAGCGGACATCTAGGACTTTCCAATATTCTAGCTCCCAGAATATAGATTTCTTCTTCCACATGGCTGCGTGCCCGTCAGCTCCCTTCGGAACTGATTGTCCGCCAGGACCCTTTCCAAAGATGACTTTCAAATCCTTGACCATATCAAATACCTCAGCACCAGTGCGTTCCGCAGGCTTCGGCCGGTGATCTG
>NC_041384.1:15449174-15450071 GCF_002162155.2 Triticum dicoccoides | reverse complement strand
GCAGGGCTTCGGCGTCGGCGTCGGCGTCGGGGCAGGGCTTCGGCGTCGGCGTCGGCGTCGGGGCAGGGTTCGGCGTCGGCGTCGGCCGGGGCAGCGCTTCGGCGTCGAGAGAGAGGAGAATGGGAAGTGGCAAAACTGCTAAGTGCAGTATTTATAGACGCACCTTTAGTCGCGGTCCGCCTCCCCAACCGCGACTAAAGTGTTTTGGCGCCGCCTCCGTTCCCGCGCAGAAAGACCCTTTAGTCGCGGCCCGCCACCCCAACCGCGACTAAAGGTACCCTTTAGTCGCGGTCCTCCTCCCCAACCGTGACTAAAGGTCCGTGCTAGAACTGGCGCGGTGCGGTGGGATGTTTAGTCCCACCTCGCTAGCCGAGAGGCTTCGACAGTGGTTTATAAGCGCGGCTGCGCTCACCACTTCGAGCTCCTCTCAAATGCAGGCTTACGGGCCTATTCTGTCACTATGTGCCTGTGGGCCTACTGGGCCTTCTGCGGGCCTGAATCCTGGCCCTGTAATGGGTTTCTAGTCGTATTCAGGCCGTGGTGGCCCAGTAGGTGGCATATTTTTTTTTCTTCCTTTTTTCCTTTTTCCTTTTTTCTTCTGTTTTTTTCTTCTGTTTTTTTCTTCTGTTTTTTTCTTATGTTTTTCTTCTGTTTGTTTTTTTCTTCTGTTTTTCCTTTTTTCTTCTGTTTTTTTCTTCTGTTTTTTTCTTCCTTTTTCTTCTGTTTTTTTCTTCCTTTTTCCTTTTTCCTTTTTTCTTCTGTTTTTTTCTTCTGTTTTTCCTTTTTTCTTATGTTTTTCTTCTGTTTTTTTCTTCTGTTTTTTTCTTCTGTTTTTCTTCTGTTTGTTTTTCTCTTCTGTTTTTCCTTTTTCTTCTGTTTTTTTCTTCCTTTTTCTTC
>NC_041384.1:15439877-15445046 GCF_002162155.2 Triticum dicoccoides | reverse complement strand
CTTCATATCATGTTTGTTTCACCCTCTTAGGGTATTTCATCAAACACCTTGTGTGCATAAGAGGAACCAAAAGCAAACCTACACCCCCTTGTGAAGCTTGTGAAGAGAAGTGGCACCAAATGGCTAAGTGAGTGTGCTGAACTGGTATATATAGGGGAGGAGCTTTAGTCGCGGTTGGCCTGGCCAACCGCGACTAAAGGCCTTTGCGCACCTTTAGTCGCGGTTGGCCTGGCCAACCGCGACTAAAGCCCCTCACGTGCACCAGCTGGCCACCGAGCGCCCTGGGCCCAGGCCTTTGGTCGCGGTTCGTCTGCCGAACCGCGACTAAAGACTTCATTAGTCGCGGTTCCTACACTTTCGCGACTAATGGGGCTGGACGGAAGCCTCTTTTTCTACCAGTGGGAGCACTAATTTTATTTCGTTACTATGTGTTTTCATCTATCAGATACTACACGAGAAGAACAGCCGGGGATGTTAGCCAATAAACCATGCGTGTGTGCGTGCACTGGATGTGCCAGGTGTGGTTCTGGCCGCGTGCTGGCCGTGGTGTGTGTGCGTGTGTGTGTTCACGTGTGGTGCATAGGATGCGTGTGTGTATGGGGCTGTTAGAGACCAGGTCCAGGGTGAGCGTGGCGATCGGGAAGGCTCGGCGCGTCGTGTGCGTTGCGGGCGCACGCGGAGGACGCGGCCAGAGCGAGCTGGGTCGTGGGCGCGAGCAGGCAGGGGCGTGAAGAACGTGTCTATCGTGTGCCTGGGTATAAAACCCATGTGTTGGTCATTGTAACAGTGGGGAGTCGAGTTCGAGCTCTCCGGAAATACACAGGAGCCGTCCGTGCGGCAAGGTGTTCGAGCGCCTGGAAATCTTGTGTGTTGCCTCCCCCTGGTTTCTTTCTTGTCTCCAGTGTTCGTCGTGCTCCGGTGGTTCCATTTCTGCAACAACAGGGGAGAGGGCCAGGAGGAGATGCGCCCCTGGCGGCAGCATCGGCAAGATCGGGACGGAGATGACGCGTCTATGGCGGCGGCGCGTACGGCCGGCGGCTCCGTCGCAACGATGCAAGTACCCATGACCCATGCAAGAAGACCGGCGAGAGGACGCCGCGGCAGCGGCAGTGGCACCTGTCCAAGCCCGACGACGGTGACGGCAACACACACAATGCCGTTGCGTGTCAAGTCAGGCTTGCTCTTCAGAAAGCGTGGAGACATCTCGAGATGCATGACACATACATGCAAGGGCACGTATGGTGCTCTTCTCTTCAATGACTCGTTCCTTTTTTTTTCTGCTCTTAATACATCAGATCGCATCAAGAGAAACATCAAGAAAGAACAGCCGAGGGAAGACCCGGAGGAAGGCCACCGTGAGATCGCATCGGGGCACACCAGAGCAAGGAGAAGACGCGCCTGTGGCGGCAGCGTCGATGAACATGGCAGCCCCGCTGCCGATCAAATGACCAGAAATGACAGCCGTCGAGATGGCGCAAGGCTGGCCGGCACGTCGGCTGTGGCAACCGCGCCACTCTGACCTCTAGCAAGATCAAACGTCGATGATGATGGCCAGACACAAGGAGGTGCTGGGTAGCACGCCCTTATCTTTCTCTTGTTCCCGCAATACGTGTTTTGTTTTGTTTCATTGTTTTATTAGGTTTCGCTGGAGAGAGGTACGCATCGAGGAAGACCTAAGAGAGGCATGCACGCATAGACGCCGCAAGGCCGCCGCCTTTCACATCTGCGCACCCCAGGGTTCATGCACGGCCAGTGAGGGGAGAACCCACGCTCGCAAACATCCATCATGCGCACCTCCAACATCCATCCATTCACCAGCGCCCACACCCATCCATCACAGGAGGAACGCAGCAACCAGAGACCCGGAGGCCATCGAGAGATCGCATCTCGCGGAGGCGCTCGGCGGCGAGGGAGTTCTCGGAGCACCGCACATCAAGTCACCACGCGTGCGACACCAACACCGACGACCGTCCCGTACAAGCACCAGGAGGAACTAGCCGGCCGTGACATGGAGGCGGGGCTCACGTTCCCGGATGGTGAGGCGATCGTCTTATTTCTTTTTCTCCTCTCTCACCTTTGCATCAGCATGCATCGAGCACAAAGTCATCACCAACCAAGAAAGCCGCACCGACGCCGTCGAAGCTTTGCCTACCCAAGACTTTCGTTTCAGGTATCATGTTCTTTGCCGGAGACGGCGTGGTGAAACCGGAGCTCGCCGACGATGCAGCCCGAGACACGCCTTTACCTTCATGACGTACATATTCTCAACGGAACCAGTGTCCACAGCAACGCGGCTCACGACCGGCCCCTCCTTCATGAGGCGCACGTCCCCGACAGATAGTTCAATGGCGAACAGATCATAGGCGTATAGCTTTTGCACTACATTCTTGAAGGAGACGGTGTGGCGGAACCGTAGCTCGCCGACCACCCCGGCCACGCCCATGTGAGCGTGCGTTAGTTTGTACACTGACGCTGGCCTCCCCAAACCATTACTCCCGCAAGGTGTAGCCCCTTGCACACCCTGACGAAGTAACTGGACGTCGAGAAGTCTAAGCCGAGCGCGATCCATGCTACCCCAACACCAACTACTCCAACGCCGCCAAGACCGACGAGGCACGACGGTGAGGGCGGGCACGACCACCAGGCCACGCTACATGCGGCGCGTGTACCGATGAGGAAACGGGCTCTGCCGCCGCCGACACACACATCACCATCATCATGCATGGAGAACGCGAAGCGAAGACGACGAAGATGACCACACGGCTTAATCGGAGGTATCCTGTGGGAGTAATTAACCGGGAGTCTTCCGAGGCCCCGGGAACCAGGAGACCGCAATCACCACAGTCAGGCTAGCCGCGCTAGTAGGCCACCGAGCACACTTTTTGTTTATGGGATCTTGTAATTTTGTTTTGCCAATAAGATTAATGAAATACTCGTTTCCCGTACCCTTTTCTTTGTGTATACACTGGCACGCCTGCATGTTTTTTTCTTTCCCCGGTGTATGAGAGAAATACACTCCCTCTTCCCTTCGCACGGAGACCTAGATATTTTTCTCGTGTCAAACAGACCTCAAAGAGTGGTGGCAACTACATGGAGGTGGACAGCTATTGAAGGTGTGTGTAGGATAAAAAAAATGAGAAATCTATGGATGATTACATTACATCCTTTGTTCCTCTTTTAATTATCGAAAGAACAAATTCTCTTCCTACCTGAGATAATATACATAACTACCTCGGAGATGAGCCTCCTCGTTGAGACCAGAACCTCAGACGTGGAGACGCATATTGAAAAACACATGGATGGACAGGCGAGATGGTGGGAGCTGGTCATACCTAGCCTTGAGATAATGCGACCATGAAGAATACCATGATCAGGAGTACTGCGGCCTGAAAGATAAAACCATCACGTTTAACGGGAGGCTGTGGAGCAGCATGAGAGATAGATGAAGATAGAAGGATGCGTTTAACGAGGGTCCAATTCGTGCGAGGAAAAGGGCAGAGGAAGACATGACGTGGGACTCATGTTTTTTTTATGACTGGACTCCTCTATTTCTTTACCGGACTCCTCTATATTTTTAGTTGGACGTGGGACTCCTTCAGACTCTATTTTGTCCTACTTTTTTACTTGGACGTGGGACTCCTATTTTTTTTATGACCCTCTATTTTTTTACCAAACTTTTCTAATTTTTTTAGTTGGACGTGGCACTCCTTCAGATAATGATATATGGTCAGACAATACTCAGGATATCGAACAGGTATAATTTGGTTTTGCATGATTAGACCTGGAGCCTCCAATTATAAGATATAAGATATGTCACCATATAAGTGTAAAGAAAGAACATTACCTCAAATCCTTAACCTTTTTGTTATATAATGCATGATTTTGCAGCAACCATTTTTATCAAAGCAACAGTTAAAATGGAATATCAACAACCCATGAAACCTCAACTGCAAATCAACATAAATAGTCAATGCGTCTTGTTGGTGCTTGTGGAGAAGTAGATACCACATACTCCTGACATCTCCCTCTCTCTCTCAGACCTGATAATCATGTCCTGTTACTGCTGACTACACACCATTCTCTCCGGCAAACAAATTTATCACAGAATCTATGGCCGGTGAATATACTCTCCTCCACATTTAATTTGAATCTCTGTTCTCTTGTACTCCCTCTGTAAACTAATATAAGAGCGTTTAGATCACTAAAATAGTGATCCAAACGCTCTTATATTAGTTTACGGAGGGAGTACAAAAATAAATTGCTTCCTCTGATCTGGCGGACATTTTTCGAGTATGTACCAAACAAATAAAGAAACATATAGCTTGAGACCACAATATCAGATATCATATGCTTCTCTGTTCAGTTGTACACGGAACAGAAGTTGCAAGCTTATCTTAGAAAATATAATGCTGCAATATGGGAACGTGGATCACCAGTACATCAATAAGGAGGTATCCCAAACACAATCAGATAAGAAACTATATTCACCTGATGTACAAACTATGTTTATTGCATAATCTAAGAACCGGAGGCAGCAAAAGTTAATCGGGCCACTACTAATAGGAGTTGAGGAGGTGAGATGTCTCCTTGGACCATTGGGAATGGAGGCGCGGTCAAGACACATGTGAATACAGCCAGTACACAGATATGCATGTTGATGCTCGAGCATGGTGTTTTCAGTGACAAAGAAACAAACAATGGCTACCATATGGAACATGTCGGGATCAATCTAAGAAAGAAATAAGAAACGAACTATGGATGTTTCATCATGATGCATAAAGAAAGCAGAAGAGATGAATTGGTACATACATCGATGTTCTTAAAATTGAGGAAGGGCTGGTGACTCTTGTTGTTTCCCTGCTGGACGATTCATATATATATATATATATATATATGCTTGTGGACTCATCAGTTGAAACTATCACTAGTAGAAAACGGGCCTATTGTCCCGGTTCGTAAGGGCCTTTTGTTCCGGTTCCTGAACCGGGACTAAAGGGTCGGTACTAATGCTCTGTCCCTTTAGTCTCGGTTCAGTCCAGAACCGGGACAGATGGGCCTCCTCATGGCCTGTGCGCGGAGCCCAGGCAGGAGGGTCTTTGGTCCCGGTTGCTGGCACCAACCGAGACCAATAGGCATCCACGCGTCAGCATTTCTGTGGCTGGTGTTTTT
>NC_041384.1:15434582-15439312 GCF_002162155.2 Triticum dicoccoides | reverse complement strand
GGGGTTTTGGGGGGTTAATTTAGGTGTTTCATACATTATGTTAGCTAGCTATAATTAATAGAGAGAAGTGTCCTCTCTTATGTCCGTGCTTGGTCGACGCTACGTACTATACATACGTATAGAGAGGACTAGACACGCTAGCTAGCTAGTAAGCAAACGAAGGAAACAAAAGATCGTCATGAACATATATGCATACAGAGAGAAGCGATATCGACCACCTCTCCTTCTCCGAGAGATTGGTCGAACAACAAGTTCTCGTATATCTATCCGACACTACCGGCTACATATATACAATAATTATCTCTTACAAATATAATCTCCTAACATACGGACGCACGGTCCACATAGTATTCTCCGTCTTCAGCGATCACGTGGTCAAGAAAGAATGCCACCAATTCCTCTTAAATTGCTCGCATGCGAGCTGGTGCTAGGAGTTCATCCCACTTCCGAAACATCTAATTTGAAGAAGGGGGTCAATACATACATACATACATACATACATACATACATACATATATATATATATATATATATATATATATATATATATATATATGAATGAATGAAACTCAACATAAATGATGGTAATAAAATAAAATTGTGAATATTGTTATTTACGCACTTCATATTGTTCGTCAGAGTAGCCCCGCTCACAGGTCGTTTGGCGGATGGACTCGCAAACGTAGTATCCACAGAAATCATTCCCTTGTTCCTGCCACAACCACTTTACAAGAAATAGAGGTCAATCAAACTGATAAGCAAGAATGCCAAATGGTATTGATGAAACTAGCGCTTGAATCACTAGGAGATGCGCGGAACATGCTACTGTAGTACTTACTTCCGGGTGTGTAAATTCCAGCTTCTTCGGCAGTCCCGGAGCTTTTTTGGTGAATTTTCTCCAAACCCTGACAGACAAAGAAAACAATTACTTGATATATCAGGAAATGAACAAAGTTGCTGATATGGTGGATAATGATCGATTTAACTTACTCCTCGAGCATTTGAGTCATGTCCGCATAGTCCTGGGGATCTTTTCGTCTTGAGTCTAAGACGGTTACTAGTCCCTGCTCAAGCTTAATCTCTAGGAGAATATAGTGGAAACTGCACACGCATGCATAACTCATCAATTACATTACTATAACCTTGACTATAAGGGAAACCGAATATGCACAAGACAGTAACACTCACTCGAAGTTGTAAGGAAAGAGTATTATATCTTTGTTTTCATTTATTACCAACGATCGTAGCAAGTTGGCCTCGGTATCTGCAGCATGAAATTTAACCTGAGTTGCATCTATGAGATTTGTGTTAATGAACCCAATATCACCGATTTGTCTTTCCTTCAATTCGGCGATCTTCAATCTGCATAATATAGTGAGGATAATTATAAATACATGCAATGAAAGAGCTGAGCTATATAGAGACACTTTATGACAGAAGTAGAACTACTTACAGGCAGTAGCAGGTGACCGTTGCTTTATCGAGGGCCAATTGATTGAAAAACTGAAAGAACTCCTCAAATGGAATAGGCAACAGTTCAATTCCAACGAGGTCATGCTCCTTTTTAACTCTCACATACAAAGTACTCCTCCCCCCAGACTCTCTGCAGATTTTCAAGTACCAATCATGCAATCTTCGCATCATCGTTGATAGAGACCTTTCATCTTTAACGAGAGGCTTCCCGTACTCATATCTTTGTATCTGCACCTCCATGAAATCATAATGTACATCGTCGGGCAGGTAATCTCCAAGATTGCTATAACCGGGCACCATCCTCGGATCATTAGCATCGATGTCGCTAGGCACCTTGAGCGGGGGGCATGATTGCTTCGCTTGTTCGCCGAGCTGAGCAATTTGTTTCCCAGCTCGTCGTTCTTTCAGCCTTTGATCACTAACAGTACTTCCCGACCGCTCCGCTTCGACAAATTCCTTTCCAATAATGCGCTCATAGTTGCCTTTCGACAGAGTCTTGGGTGGTTTTGTCAGGGCAGCCAGAGTGCGCTTCGCTTTCACCGGATCTACCTTCTCCTCCGGAGGTGGATGTTTCTTTGCTTTCACCCCTTCAAAGAAGTTCCTCACTTCTTCTCGCGTGATCTCGGCGTTCTCCTCCGGGGTCCTCTCGTATGGTAACTTCTCTGGAGTCTTTAGAGAAGGACCGAATGTGTATGTCCTCCCGCCTCTGGCTGTACTGCTAGAAGCCAACAGAGCAGACGGAGCGGTTGTCTTGTTTACTTTCTTATGAGGCGGAGGAGAAGGACTACGACGTGCCGGAGCAGCCGGAGCGGCGGCAGGTCTCTTCCGCCCTTGCTGACGAGGCGGAGAATGAGGAGGCTGGCTGCTCGGGCGCGCCGGCGCAGGCGGAGAAGGAGGCGGAGTGCCGCCACGCGCCGGACAAGAAGTCGGCCGAGTGCCCTGATCGTCACTCGCCGGAGGAGGAGGCGGTGGAGGAGGCGGAGTGCCCTGACTCGCCGGAGGAGGAGGAGCAGGCGGAGGCGTCCAGTTTGGAAGGTTGATGAGCTCCTTCCGCCATAGGCATGGAGTCTTCAGAGCAAAACCCAGCCGAGTCTCCCCTTCACCGGTAGGATGGTCAAGCTGGAGGTCCTCAAATCCCTCCGTTATTTCATCCACCATCACCCTAGCATATCCTTATGGAATCGGCCGGCAGTGAAAAGTTGCGCCGGGTTCAGTAGGAAAAACCGAGCCAACAGCCTCCTTGACCTTCATATTAATCCATTGCGTCATAAGGTGGCAATTTTGAAACTCTGTGATAGCATCCACAGGATACCTGGCAGGAGCCGTCAAGACATGCTCCGGCTGAAGCAGCTCGGTGGAAGTCACGATGCTTTTCCGCTAAGATGGCGGGGTAGCTTCGGGGGAAGCTTCGGCAGTTCGTTTGCTGTGATTTGCTTCTCGTTCCTCTATCGCTTGTACCCTAGCGTGCAGCGCCTGCAGTTGGGTCTGCTCCACTTTCTTCCTCCTCTCGTGGCATTTGTAACCGCCTGCGTCCGGAAACCCAACCTTCCACGGAATGGAGCCTGGCGTGCCTCGTGTCCGTCCACGGTGCTCGGGATTCCCGAGGGCCATTGTGAGCTGGTTGTTCTCTCTGTCTGGAACGAACGTTCCTTGCTACGCTGCTTCGATATACTGTTGAAGCTTCCTGACTAGTATGTCCATTTGATCATTTGTCCAAATACACTTCCCTGATACAGGGTCCAAGGTTCTGCCAGCCCCGAAGAACCAAGTCCGGCAATGGTCTGGCCAGTTAATTGTCTCTGGTTTGATCCCTTTATCAACCAGATCATTCTCAGTCTTGGCCCACTTAGGCCGGGCCACGAGGTAGCCAGCTGACCCCGTGCGATGGTGACGCTTCTTCTTCGCAGCATTTTGCTTGTTTGTCGCCGACATCTTCTTACTCTTTTCCGATGTCTTGTGGGCCAGTGATCTCTGATCTTCTCATATCTGCCCTTGAATTCTGGTGTCTCTTTATTTTCGACAAACTTATTTAGCTCTTTCTTCCACCTCCTGAATAGTTCTGCCATCCTCTTAAGAGCAAAAGACTTGATTAATTGCTCTTTAACTGGCTTCTCCGGATCATCCTCGGGCGGTAGGGTGAAATTTGACTTCAGCTCAGTCCAAAGATCATTTTTCTGCATATCATTGACATAAGACACCTTAGGGTCTTCTGTAGCCGGCTTTAACCATTGCTGAATGCTGATCGGGATCTTGTCCCTAACCAGAACCCCGCACTGAGCAACAAATGTGCTCTTTGTCCGGAGGGGTTCAATTGGTTGGCCATCGGGCGCGATTGCTATGATCTCAAACTTTTCATCCGAGCTCAACTTTTTCTTCGGGCCTCGTCTCTTTACCGAAGTTGTGCTCGATCCGGAGGGCTAGAAAAAAGAACAAAGACTTAATTAATATGTGTACATACCAAAACAATGAATGCATCAATTAGCTAGTCAGCACAAGCTTAACTAATATATATACCTGGGCGGACTCGGTTCAGTCACCGGAGACGTCATCACAGTCTCCTTCTTGCACCGGCATTGGGTCACCGGAGCCGTCCTGACGGTCTCCTTCTTGCACCGGCATTAGGTCACCGGAGCCATCATAATCATAGCAGCTGCTTCCAGACCATCGGTGTCGTTGAGAAACAACGAGCAGACGGCATCACTTCCTCGTGCGATTATGTCCCCCAACAACTCTTCTTGTACTTCGTCTCGGGCGGTGTCCATAGTTTCTACAAATATTTACAACATGGTAATTATTATTCAAACATGACAGATGGATATATTAGTGGCAAACGTAGAACTAATATTAATTAGTGGCCTCGACGCTGCTTCTCTAGGGTTTGGGGTGGCCTCGACGCTGCTTCTCTAGGGTTTGGGGTGGCCTCGACAACGCTTCAAGGAAAAAAAATAAGAGGAAGAAGAAAAAAAGAGGAGAAGAAAGAATAGAGGAGTAAACTCCTCTATTCTTTCTTCTCCTCTTTTTTTTCTTCTTCTTCCTCTTTTTTTTATCGGGAACGAGGGTCATCGAGGGTTGCCGAGCGGTAGAGGAAACCCTAAATAGCAAGTATCATGGGTGTGAGATACATGTGGCCGTCGGTGTCGGACACTACATCCACGTCCCACAAGTGATGTGGGCGTCGAAGCCCGCGTCACTTGTGGGATGTGGATGTAGTGTCCGACACCGATGGCCACATGTATCTCACATCGACGATACTTGCT
>NC_041384.1:15425140-15432875 GCF_002162155.2 Triticum dicoccoides | reverse complement strand
GCGGCCTTTGGTCCCGGTTGGTGGCACCAACCGGGACTAAAGGCGGGCGGGAAGCGGCGGCCTTTGGTCCCGGTTGGTGGCACCAACCGGGACTAAAGGGGGGCATTTGTCGTGGATTTGTCACGGCAGATGTCCTCGTGTAAGGACTTAGTCGCGAGGCCAACGCATCTATGTGATAGCTTGAGAGGGGTTGAGTGGGATGAGAGACGCAGGGCGGATCAGCACACAAGACGAGGATATAGACAGCTTCGGGCCCCGGGAAACATCATCCGGTAAAAACCCTACATGCTGTTTGAGGCTAGGTCTCATTATCATCACGAGGGAGTCGCCGTAAACCGGCTCTCCTCTTTGTGTCTAGCCCTACGATTGTTTCTTCTTGCTTGTAGCTTGTAGCTTGTAGCTTGTAGCTTGTAGCTCTTTGGGGAGCCCTGCCCCTCCTTATATATGTTGAAGGGGCGGGTTACATGTGGAGTCCTATTAGGATTAGGACTAGTCTATCTCTAATACAAACCGGATACAAGTCTGGGTCTTCCTTGTAAAGTAAATATTCCTCACGCCTTTTCTCTTAAACCGGCCCACCATAGCATGATCCGGCCTTCCATAAACCGCCCGTTGGGCCACTGGGTCTTGTCGCTCCTCTGACCCGCCTGCCGGATTACCAATGAACCGTAAACCGCCATGTCCAAGTAGGTTGCCAGTGAATCGCCAAACTCTAGCCGGGTCATACATCCGGCGGTTTATACCGCGGGGTATATCCCCGACATTAGCCCCCAGTTTAATTTGGATTCATCCATGTTAAACTGATCTGCAACAAGAACAAATTTGTCGGGTTGTGCTCCGGTTTAAATATACTTGTAAGCCGGCACTTGATCATCCTTAAATCCTTGTCATTTCTTCCTTCCAAGTTAATAACCATCTTCATAATCAATTTGCTTGCAGAAGATATTTGTAAATAAAGAATCCATTTGAATCGGCCTTCAATGCTTTGACTTGACAAAAATATTAGTCTCTGAAATATTCAACTGATATCCAGCCGGCTTGAAGATGTAAAATTTGCCGGTTTATGATTACCACCATTGTCTGGTTATAAAAACTGATAATTCCGGGTCATGATTGTTGCCAACACCGGTTCATGATTGTTGCTAATGTCGGTTCATGATTATTGATGACGCCGGGTTACAGACACAGGGTCGTAATGATTGGTGACGCCGGGTTAATCCAGTTTGCTCAAAACAGAGAATTTGAAAATAGTTCTTCGATAATAATATAATACCTGTAGCCCCCAAATCTTGAGGAGAACAAAGTGATGGCTTAAGACTTGCTTCAATATAAATACTGACACTTAAGAAGAAATCCATGTTGTTCATCCCAGTGACTAGTAAAAACTAAATACTCCATACTATGTAGCCCCCAAGTGCCGGGTTATCATGCTTACAGCAACCTGGGACTTGCAATTGTCTTATACTCATAAAAACTTCAACCAGTGTAGCCCCCAAGAGCCGGGTCATTATGCAATAATGAGCAGGGACTTTGTAGGTATAATCATGTAGATTTGAGCAATGATGTGTAGCCCCCAAGGGCCGGCTCAGTAAGATAATATTGAGCTGGGACTTTAATATATACTTCAATGAAAATAACATCATATGATGTAACCCCCATCATGGGACTTGAATCCACGTCCACAAGGTTAAGAGCCTTGTGCTTTACCAACTGAGCAGTGGACTCTTCAATATAATGAATAAAAAGCTTTGTACCTTCAACTGTTGACAGGAGCAATTGGTAGCCCCCAAGGGCCGACTCATTATAATGTGATGAGTCGGGTCTTCAATAATATGAGCAGAAAATTACTTTGCATTAGCCCCCAAGTGTCATGGTGCATGCTTGCAGCGACATGAGACTTGCATGTAATCTCAATTTGAATAATGTAGCCCCCAAGTGCCGGGTCGTGAGCCTGCAGCGACTCGGGACTATTCCTTCCATTGTAGAATAAATCATATCCTTTGATAAAATAATAACTATTGCGCTAAAGCGACTTTGAAAACTCAATAATACCGGTTACTAATAACCATAAAAATCTAGCCATGTTGGCTATTCAAGATAATATAATCCGGTATGAAAAATTCATCCAATATCATAATGAAAATTCAGCCAAATTTGGCTATTCAAGATAATATAATCCGGTATGAAAAATTCATCCAATATCATAATGAAAATTCAGCCAAATTTGGCCATTTGAATAATATAACCCAATCATTTATAAGCGCATGATTCCAATGACGCAATCCAAATATATACTGGTGACGTATAGTCCAAAGCCAGGCCGGTTTAATAAACACCGGATAATTTATCATCATATACTGGCGACTTATCGTCTTAAAGCCAGGCCGGTTTAACAAACACCGGATAATTTATAATCATGCTTTATTCAAGCTGTTTCTGCATACAACAAGTTTAAAGTGTCCTGGCGGTTTACCGCCGGACGGGTCATAATGCCCAACATATAACCCAGGTTTATAACCAAGGCTGCACTTAAGAATAATCAAATATGAAATATATCATACCTGTGACATTGAATCACATTGTTGGCTTCACCAACTTTTTGTAGTAAGGATGATAATCTCAATCTTGAGTAATGATAACTCCTTTCATACTGTGCCGGTTTATGATAAACCGTACCGGGTTGTGATAAACACCAGTTTAACCATATATAATACTGGCGACTCGTAGTCAAACCAGACTGGGCTGATAGTCTTCGGATTATAACTTGATCATGTACTGACAACTTGTAATTTGAAAGTCAAACCGGGTTAATGAACACCGGTTTGCTCTATAATAAGATGGTAACATAAAATCAAAAAATCAAACCGGGCAAATAGTCTCCGGATTAAAGATTGACCGTGTTCCGTCAATTGACAGTCGAACCGGTCTGCGAATTTTGTCGGTTTAAGAACGCAACAAAGAAGGAAAATTTATTAAATAAAATTTCAAGCAAAGGCAATGATAAAACCATTTGCAAAAGACATGCTATACTGAGCTGATCAGATGGTATTACCGTGGTCGGACAGGACCAAGCCCCCAATAGGTGTGACAATGGTTCAAGTCAGCCAGGTCCCCAAATGATTCGTGGCATATATGCCAGATCAAGAGGAGTGGCAATGGTTCGGGTTCGACCATGCCCCCAAGTGATTTTGTGGCCTTAGGCCGACCAAGAGGCGTGACTGGTTCAGACTTGACCATGTCCCCAAATGATCTGGTGGCTGTCGCCTATCAAAGGGTGTCGCGTTGGTTCAGACACGACCAAGGCCCCAGTGATATATAAAAAGCAAATGTCAAGGGGTAAACCGGAGGCCGCTTTAAGACAGAACCTCCGTGTAACCACGCATGATGTAAAAAAGAACAGAGACCCCGCTTTATGAAGCAGAAGCCCCCATGTGATCAATAATATGTCAGGCCAATAAAGGCATGATACCCATGTTTGAACCGCGCGTCATGGCAACAGGTCCTCTTTGGCACCCTTTAACTTTTTGCAAGAGATAACTCCTTCTTGAACCGGATGTTAAACCGGATATTGAGAGCTTCAAAGCTTTGTGGGGGACATCTTTCCCTTGAACCGGATTGTACACCGGAATCTTCATTTTCAGCCGGAAATTTTCTGACGGCCTTTCAACTCGAACTTGCGAGAAGTTAATTCCTTTTTGAACCGGACATTGTTAAACCGGATTTGAGCGCTTCAGAGCTTTGTGGGGGAATAGATTTCCCTTGAACCGGATTCTAAACCGGAATCCTTTCTGATGACCCGGATCTTCTTCGGGATTTTGTAACTGTCACCTACTTTCTAAGCCGGAAATTTTCTGATGGCCTTCAAATAATAGTAGCCTCCGGGACCGGTTTATCTTTCCCTCCATTGTCCTGGGGTTTTTAAATTTGCTAAAACTGGCAAGGCTTGTTGCGTCATATCATCGTAGCCCCCGAGTCTCAAAGGTGACTCGAGGAGTTGGCTTGAGACTCTCCATATTTGACCGTGATATAAACCGGCATAACTTGTATATCATTGACGTTGATAGCACGATGTGAATCCATAGAAGGTTGAGGTGATTGCGGCGGGTTGTAAATGATCCCATATGAGCCGTGTCAGCAACTCGGCCAATGGTTCCTTCCAACTGGCGATTTGGAGTTAACCAAACTGTAGTGGCAGCGACTTGTGTGCCTGCCTATTGAGCCAACCAGTGCAGACGATGGTTGATAGTACATGATAATTTGCCTCCATTTTGTTGAAAGAAAAACCGGGCTACCCAAGCTGTGACTTGCTCATACTCAATAAACAACTCATGTAGACAGATGCGGCCCGATATGTTGATGTAGACCAGGCCGCGAGAGGCGGACGGAAAAGATGACCACAATATTAGAGGTGGCTCAAACAGATGAACCGGCCGCGGTGTTGTAAACCGGCGCAGACGGGCGAGTTAACCATGTCGTTTTGATGTAGTGAACAATTATCCTGCCTCAAAAATATCACAAGCCAGAGAAATTGTTCCTTGATAAAAAATAATATGCGCTAATAAAATAGACCTTAGATGGATATCACCTGATATGCTAGGCCGGAAATTATCCACCGCGGAGTTGATAACCACCATGGTGACGCTGAAATCAATCACGGCGGAGTAGACAGATGAGTCGGCCGAGGCGTTGTAAGCCGGTGAGGGCGAGCAAGTTGTCCTCCGCATTGCAAGCCGGTGCGGACGCATGAACCGGTCGTGAGGGCGGATGGGCAAGTCGCCCGTGGCATTGTAAAGCGGTGCGGACGAGTGAGCCGGCCACGGTGTTTGTAAGCCGGTGCGGACGGGCAAGTTATCCTCCTCATTGTAAACCGGCGTAGTCGCGCGAGACGGCCACGACCTTGTAAATCGGCGCGGTCGCGAGGGACGACGACGGTGTTGTAAGCCGGTGCCGGAGTCCGTTGAGTAAGGACGACCACCCGTGCCAAATGATGTTGGCACGCCTCCATCTCCCACGGTAAAATGCCACTTTATAATGAATAATTCTCCTACATATAAAACACAACAGGACAAAGTAGCTTTGCTCGGATGAATTAATATGTATTTAGAAATAAATAGGGTAAATAGCACCTAGTATTTTTCAGATGTTGATAGCGGCTCATCTGAACATCTCCGGCAGCTACCCTTCCCTGATAATAACCATACACGTGACCATACCATCAAGTACTGCCAACGCACATGGTACAGTAAGCCGTGCAGACAGCGAGTCAATCGCGATGTTTACAAGCCGGTGCGGACGCATGCTCCATATCCGGGGTATAAATATACCGCGGTCATGAATAATTATCCTGCACAAAAATATTGCAAGACAAAGTAATTATTTTCAGATGAAATAATGTATGTGATGAAAAAAATAAATAAAGGGAAAATAGCACCTGATATTTGTTATCGGGTGAACACAGATACTGGTGCCGTATAATGCTGGATGTAGTTAGACAGTTTGTTGTCTGAGTACTGGTACTCCCGTACCATGGCCTTCACAAGGATAACAATAAGTGCATTGCTTTAATCCCTGTGCAATTTTTGTTCTGGCGGACAAAGGGCATGCAGCACCCTGCCGTGCACGCGGGAAGGCACTGCTGCGCTCCTCTCTTCGAGGTTTGACCCTGGACGGCGAACAGAAAAAACGAGCAGCCGGGCCCATCCCATCCCACACAACAATAGATTGATATAAACTGTTTTTTTATCTGGACTCCGGGTCTTCGAAGAGTACGACATCAGTTCAAATCCCTTATGCCTTTTGTGATGGCACATCAGTCCGATTTTGTATTGTAGTAGTAGTGCAATCCGTACGTAGCCGGCTTTATCTCCTTTTTCTTGATCCACTTGAATATCCTCTCAACTGATGTAGCAGCCATGCACGCACATGATCCATCGGCGGCCGTCCCAATTTTTGTTTCTCCTGCTACTGCAGCATACGCACGTGCGGTCAGTGACGTGCACGCTTGGGCCTCCGGCCATGCTTTTTGTTTCTTCTTTTGTACAATGACGTCTAGTAGCACTAGCAGCTATGGCTTAGGAAGTAGTATAGTCAGCGGTAACAAAACACGCGGATATTGACGCGTTGATTAAACCGGAACGCTGCCTATCCTTTGGTCTACAGAATAGTATTGGGACTACTGCAACCGGATTTTTTTTTACTGTCTCAGATTTGCAACTTGCGGCTGTCCACGGAATCGATCTGGCTGGCGGATCACCAGGGTGCCTTCGGCGGCCGTTCGCAGCCTTTAGCTCTTGTCTTGGCCCTGTAGAATTAATCACAACCCTGATCATAAACAATGAACACATCGGCTCTGCCAAAAAACTGTCCCACTCCGGGTCATCTTGCACAATTCCTCCGCGCCGGTTCTTCTTCATCCGGCTGATCGCAAAACTTGTCGAAACCCTAGGAACAAATCCCTCCAAGAACTCAACACCACCGTGCGCAGGCCTCACGGTGGGCGCCAACTGTCGTGGATTTGTCACGGCAGATGTCCTCGTGTAAGGACTTAGTCGCGAGGCCAACGCATCTATGTGATAGCTTGAGAGGGGTTGAGTGGGATGAGAGACGCAGGGCGGATCAGCACACAAGACGAGGATTTAGACAGCTTCGGGCCCCGGGAAACATCATCCGGTAAAAACCCTACATGCTGTTTCAGGCTAGGTCTCATTATCATCACGAGGGAGTCGCCGTAAACCGGCTCTCCTCTTTGTGTCTAGCCCTACGATTGTTTCTTCTTGCTTAGAGCTTGTAGCTTGTAGCTCTTTGGGGAGCCCTGCCCCTCCTTATATATGTTGAAGGGGCGGGTTACATGTGGAGTCCTATTAGGATTAGGACTAGTCTATCTCTAATACAAACCGGATACAAGTCTGGGTCTTCCTTGGTAAATATTCCTCACGCCTTTTCTCTTAAACCGGCCCACCATAGCATGATCTGGCCTTCCATAAACCGCCCGTTGGGCCACCGGGTCTTGTCGCTCCTCTGACCCGCCTGCCGGATTACCAATGAACCGTAAACCGCCATGTCCAAGTGGGTTGTCAGTGAATCGCCAAACTCTAGCCGGGTCATACATCCGGCGGTTTATACCGCGGGGTATATCCCCGACAGCATTGGTCCCGGTTGGTGCCATGAACCGTGACCAATGCACCCCTTTAGTCCCGGTTGGTGGCACCAAGCGGGACCAAAGGTTGTGTGCTAGAACTGGCGCAGTGCGGTGGGATGTTTAGTCCCACCTCGCTAGCCGAGAGGGGCTTGGAGTGGTTTATAAGCTTTGCCGAGCCGACCACTTCCAGCTCCTCTCTACTGCAGGCTTACGGGCCTAAATCCACAGTCTGTGCCTGTGGGCCTATTGGGTCTCCTACGGGCCTGAATCCTGGCCCATGGTAGGGTTTCTAGTCGTATTCAGGCCGTGGGGGCTTAGTAGGAAGCACTTTTTTTGTTTTTTTTGTTTTCTTTACTTATTGTTGCTGTTTTTAATATTTTTCCCAGTTTTTTTGTTTTGTTTTCTGCATTATTTATTTTCTTTTGTTTTTTGCTTTATTTTTAATTCTTTTTGCTTTTAGTTTTAGAAAAATTATAACTTTCTGTTAGTGCCATTAGTTTTCAAATTTGAAAACACCTTTTTTGTTTTTTTTTGTTTTCTTTACTTATTGTTGCTATTTTTAATTTTTTTTCCCAGTATTTTTGTTTTATTTTCTGC
>NC_041384.1:15417162-15424695 GCF_002162155.2 Triticum dicoccoides | reverse complement strand
TCTGTTAGTGCCATTAGTTTTCAAATTTGAAAACACTTTTTTAGTTTTTTGTTTTCTTTGTTGCTTTATTTATTTTATTTTGTTTCTACTTACAACAAAATACTTATTGTTGCTATTTTTATTTTTTTCAGTTTTTTTGTTTTGTTTTCTGTATTATTTATTTTCTTTTTTTGCTTTATTTTTTAATTCATTTTGCTTTTAGGTCAGCAAAATTATAAACTTTCTGTTAGTGCCATTAGTTTTAGCAAAATTATAAACTTTCTGTTAGTGCCATTTCTTTTCAAATTTGAATAGTTAAAATTTGAATTCTTTGAAATTCGTGTGAATCACAAGTTTGTGATTAACTTTATTGAAAAAATGAACATAGATGCACCTATAGAGAAAATTCGACCTAAATTCATAGTTTTCAAATGAACTCTGAAAAAGTTGGCATAGCATACTCGTGTGTTACAAAGTTGGCATGGTATCATCATAATAGTTGCAGGAGAAAGTCTTCACTTTTTCTTTGCTTGTGTCATTTGCTTATTGCGCCGTAACCATGGATAATCTTCATCGTTTATCAGGATGCTTGGGTCAGCCTTGACATTGAAGGGAGGAATTTCATGAAACTTTTCATAATCTTCAGACATGTCTGTCGTGCCCTCCACTCCCAGGATATCCCTTTTTTCTGAAAGAACTATGTGGCGCTTTGGCTCATCGTATGATGTATTCGCTTCCTTATCTTTTCTTTTTCTCGGTTTGGTAGACATGTCCTTCACATAAATAACCTGTGCCACATCATTAGCTAGGACGAACGGTTCATCAGTGTACCCAAAATTTTTCAGATCCACTGTTGTCATTCCGTACTGTGGGTCTACCTGTACCCCGCCTCCTGACAGATTGACCCATTTGCACTTAAACAAAGGGACCTTAAAATCATGTTCATAGTCAAGTTCCCATATGTCCACTATGTAACCATAATATGTGTCCTTTCCGCTCTCGGTTGCTGCATCAAAGCGGACACCGCTGTTTTGGTTGGTGCTCTTTTGATCTTGGGCGATCGTGTAAAATGTATTCCATTTATCTCGTATCCTTTGTAAGTCAATACAGTCAAAGAAGGTCCCCTGGACAACAAGTACAACTGATCCAAACAGTGTTGTCACCTCTGAGACATGTTTCCAACCAACTACTGAAAGTCCTGATGTGTTCACATATAATCCAGTCGTCGCACTGCTCTGGGTGTTTGGAGCGCAGACTGTTCTTGTGTTCATCGACATACGGGGTCACCAAGGTAGAGTTCTGTAGAACTGTGTAGTGTGCTTGAGACCAAGAATATCCGTCCCTGCATATTATTGAGTAATTTACAAGAGTGCCTTTTCCAGTAAGTCTCCCCTCATACCGCGATTTAGGGAGACCTATCTTCTTAAGGCCAGGAATGAAGTCAACACAAAACCCGATAACATCCTCTATTTGATGGCCCATGGAGATGCTTCCTTCTGGCCTAGCACGGTTATGGACATATTTCTTTAGGACTCCCACGAACCTCTCAAAGGGGAACATATTGTGTAGAAATACGGGCCCCAGGATGACAATCTCGTCGACTAGATGAACTAGGACGTGTGTCATGATATTGAAGAAGGATGGTGGGAACACCAGCTCGAAACTGACAAGACATTGCGCCACATCACTCCTTAGCCTTGGTACGATTTCTGGATCGATCACCTTCTGAGAGATTTCATTGAGGAATGCACTTAGCTTCACAATGGCTAATCGGACGTTTTACGGTAGAAGCCCCCTCAATGCAACCGGAAGCAGTTGCGTCATAATCACGTGGCAGTCATGAGACTTTAGGTTCTGAAACTTTTTCTCTGGCATATTTATTATTCCCTTTATATTCGACGAGAAGCCAGTCATGACCTTCATACTGAGCAGGCATTCAAAGAAGATTTCTTTCTCTTCTTTCATAAAAGCGTAGCCGGCAGGACCTTTATACTGCTTCGGAGGCATGCCGTCTTTTTCGTGCAAACGTTGCAGGTCCTCCCGTGCCTCAGGTGTATCTTTTGTCTTCCCATACACGCCCAAGAAGCCTAGCAGGTTCACGCAAAGGTTCTTTGTCACGTGCATCACGTCGATTGAAGAGCGGACCTCTAGGTCTTTCCAGTAGGGTAGGTCCCAAAATATAGATTTCTTCTTCCACATGGGTGCGTGTCCCTCAGTGTCATTCGGAACAGCTAGTCCGTCGGGACCCTTTCCAAAGATTACGTGTAAATCATTGACCATAGCAAGTATGTGATCACCGGTACGCATGGCGAGCTTCTTCCGATGATCTGCCTCGCCTTTGAAATGCTTGCCTTTCTTTCAACATTGATGGTTGATCAGAAGAAATCGATGATGGCCCAGGTACACATTCTTCCTGCATTTGTCCAGGTATATACTTTCAGTGTCATCTAAATAATGCGTGCATGCGTGGTATCCTTTGTTTGTCTGTCCTGAAAGGTTACTGAGAGCGGGCCAATCGTTGATGGTCACGAACAGCAATGCCTTTAGGTTAAATTCCTCCTGTCTGTGCTCATCCTAAAGGAAATATGCCCTAGAGGCAATAATAAAGTTATTATTTATTTCCTTATTTCATGATAAATGTTTATTATTCATGCTAGAATTGTATTATCCGGAAACATAATACTTGTGTGAATACATAGACAAACTAAACGTCACTAGTATGCCTCTACTTGACTAGCTCATTAATCAAAGATGGTTATGTTTCCTAACAATAGACATGTGTTGTCATTTGATTAACGGGATCACATTATTAGGAGAATGATGTGATTGACATGACCCATCCCATTAGCTTGGCACCCGATCGTTTAGTATGTTGCTATTGCTTTCTTCATGACTTATACATGTTCCTATGACTATGAGATTATGCAACTCCCATTTATCGGAGGAACACTTTGTGTGCTACCAAACGTCACAACGTAACTGGGTGATTATAAAGGAGCTCTACAGGTGTCTCCAAAGGTACATGTTGGGTTGGCGTATTTCAAGATTAGGATTTGTCACTCCGATTGTCGGAGAGGTATCTCTGGGCCCCCTCGGTAATGCACATCACCTAAGCCTTGCAAGCATTGCAACTAATGAGTTAGTTGCGAGATGATGTATTATGAAACGAGTAAAGAGACTTGCCGGTAACGAGATTGAACTAGGTATTGAGATACCGACGATCGAATCTCGGGCAAGTAACATACCGATGACAAAGGGAACAACATATGTTGTTATGCGGTCTGACCGATAAAGATCTTCATAGAATATGTAGGAGCCAATATGAGCATCCAGGTTCCGCTATTGGTTATTGACCGGAGACGTGTCTCGGTCATGTTTACATTGTTCTCGAACCCGTAGGGTCCGCACGCTTAAGGTTTCGATGACAGTTATATTATGAGTTTATGAGTTTTGATGTACCGAAGGAGTTCGGAGTACCGGATGAGATCGGGGACATGACGAGGTGTCTCGAAATGGTTGAGACGTAAAAATCGATATATTGGACGACTATATTCGGACATCGGAAAGGTTCCGAGTGGTTCGGGTATTTTTCGGAGTACCGGGGAGTTACGGGAATACGGAAGAAGAAGTATATGGGCCTTATTGGGCTTTAGGGGAGAGGGAGAGGCAGGCCGCGTGCCCCCCCAAGGCCTAGTCCGAATTGGACTAGGGGGAGGGGCTGCGCCCCCTCCTTCCTTTTCTTCCCTCTTCCCCTTCCTTGTCTCCTACTCCTACTACATGGAAGGACTCCTAGTTGGACTAGGAAAGGGGGAATCCTACTCCCGGTGGGAGTAGGACTCCCCTAGGGCGCGCCTTTGAGAGGGCCGGCCCTCCCCTCCTCCACTCCTTTATATACGGGGGCAGGGGCACCCCATAGACACAAGTTGATCCACGTGATCATATTCTTAGCCGTGTGCGGTGCCCCCTTCCACCATAATCCTCGATAATGTTGTAGCGGTGCTTAGGCGAAGACCTGCAACGGTAGTACATCAAGATCGTCACCACGCCGTCGTGCTGACGGAACTCCTCCCCGATACTTTGCTGGATCGGAGTCCGGGGATCGTCATCGAGCTGAACGTGTGCTAGAACTCGGAGGTGCCGTAGTTTCGATGCTTGATCGGTCGGGCCGTGAAGACGTACGACTACATCAACCGCGTTGTGCTAACGCTTCCGCTGTCGGTCTACAAGGGTACGTAGATCACACTCTCCCCTCTCGTTGCTATGCATCCCCATGATCTTGCGTGTGCGTAGGAAATTTTTTAAAATTACTACGTTCCCCAACACATCCCACGTACGTACACCGTTTCCATTCCACATCTGTAAAAGTTCTTCAACTATTGGCCTTAGGTACACATCAATGTCGTTGCCGGGTTGCTTAGGGCCTTGGATGAGAACTGGCATCATAATGAACTTCCGCTTCATGCACATCCAAGGAGGAAGGTTATACATACATAGAGTCATGGGCCAGGTGCTGTGATTGCTGCTCTGCTCCCCGAAAGGATTAATGCCATCCGCGCTTAAAGCAAACCCTACATTCCTTAGGTCCTTTGCAAACTCATCCCAGTACTTTCTCTCGATTTTTCTCCACTGCGACCTGTCAGCGGGTGCTCTCAACTTCCCGTCTTTCTTTCGGTCCTCACTGTGCCATCGCATCAACTTGGCATGCTCTTCGTTTCTGAACAGACATTTCAACCGTGGTATTATAGGAGCATACCACATCACCTTCGCAGGAACCCTCTTCCTGGGGGGCTTGCCGTCAACATCACCAGGGTCATCTTGTCTGATCTTATACCGCAATGCACCGCATACTGGGCATGCGTTCAGATCCTTGCCTGCACCGCGGTAGAGGATGCAGTCATTAGGGCATGCATGTATCTTCTCCACCTCCAATCCTAGAGGGCATACGACCTTCTTTGCTGCGTATGTACTGTCGGGCAATTCGTTATCCTTTGGAAGCTTCTTCTTCAATATTTTCAGTAGCTTCTCAAATCCTTTGTCAGCCACAGCATTCTCTGCCTTCCACTTCAGCAATTCCAGTACGATACCGAGCTTTGTGTTGCCATCTTCGCAATTGGGGTACAACCCTTTTTTGTGATCCTCTAACATGCGATCGAACTTCAGCTTCTCCTTTTGACTTTCGCATTGCGTCCTTGCATCGACAATGACCCGGCGGAGATCATCATCATCGGGCACATCGTCTGGTTCCTCTTGATCTTCAGCAGCTTCACCCGTTGCAGCATTATTGGGCACATCATCTGGTTCCTCTTGATCTTCACCAGCTCCACCCGTTGCAGCATCACCGTATTTAGGGGGCACATAGTTGTCATCGTACTCTTCTTCTTCACCGTCTTCCATCATAACCCCTATTTCTCCGTGCCTCGTCCAAACATTATAGTGTGGCATGAAACCCTTGTAAAGCAGGTGGGAGTAAAGGATTTTCCGGTTAGAGTAAGACCTCGTATTCCCACATTTAGTGCATGGACAACACATAAAACCATTCTGCTTGTTTGCCTCAGCCGCATCGAGAAACACATGCACGCCCTTAATGTACTCGGAGGTGTGTCTGTCACCGTACATCCATTGCCGGTTCATCTGCGTGTGTTATATATAATTAAGTGTCCAAATTAATAGAAGTTCATCATCACATTAAAACCAAAGTACATACATAGTTCTCATCTAACAACATATAGCTCTCCAGAGCATCTAATTAATTAAACCATACATTGAAACTATGTAAAACATTTCAATGCGAAAACAAATGCGATCATAATGGCAACCAAGGTAACAATTGATCCAACGGCATAATGATACCAAGCCTCGGTATGAATGGCATATTTTCTAATCTTTCTAATCTTCAAGTGCATTGCATGCATCTTGATCTTGTGATCATCGACGACATCCGCAACATGCAACTCCAATATCATCTTCTCCTCCTCAATTTTTTTTTATTTTTTCCTTCAACAAATTGTTTTCTTCTTCAACTAAATTTAACCTCTCGACAATAGGGTCAGTTGGAATTTCCAATTCACATACATCCTACATAAATAAAATCTATGTCACGTTGGTCGGGATAATTTTCATAAACAATAAATGAACCAATAGTTATAAAGATAATATATATACCACATCCGAATCATAGACAGGACGAGGGCCGACGGGGGCGGATACCAAAACCATCGCACTATATAAGATGCAATAATAAAAGTAAAAAAATAATACAAGTATCTATGTAAACATACAAGTAAGAATATTTTTTTCCTTTCAAAAAGAAGATAAGAACAAGAGGCTCACCACGGTGGTGCCGGCGATGAGCTCGGCGCGGGTGATCGACGGCGGTGAAGACGAGGACGGGGCGTGACGGACCGCTAAACCTAGACAAATATTGAGGAAAATGGAGCTTGAAGGTCGAGCTTGGAGAGGAGAAAGCTTAAGTAGTGTGGCTCGGGCATTCCATCGAACACCTTGTGTGCATAGGAGGTGAGCTAGAGCACCACCAAGCCCTCTCCCCCTCGGCCAGAAAAAAACAGAGCAGTGTGCTCTGCTCTTACGCGAGGGGGTATATATAGGCACCTCATTGGTCCCGGTTGGTGGCATGAACCGGGACTAAAGGAGAGCCTTTGGACCCGGTTCATGCCACCAACCGGGACCAATGGTGGTGGGCCAGGAGCGAGGCCATTGGTCCCGGTTCATCGCACCAACCGGGACCAAAAGGTCCAGACTAACCAGGACCAATGGCCCACGTGGCCCGGCCGGCCCCCTGGGCTCACGAACCGGGTCCAATGCCCCCAGGGGTCCCGGTTCTAGACTGAACCGGGACTAATGGGCTGACCCGGCCTGAACCGTTGCCCCCTTTTCTACTAGTGTATGCGTATATATTGATCACATTTATCTGCTGCTGAATGGTTCATGGGTCAGACCGATGATTCTTCAGATCGTCAAACTGCTTCATCTATCTTTATAAACCATTAGAAAATAGATGGATTTAACATATAGCCTTCAACTTTTCTATTTTCTTTCCATGGAGATATTATAGGGCATGTAGCTAATATATTTTACTACCTGACATTGAAGAAGGACTGGGAGATACAAAATTAAAAGATGGAGTCCCATGTCTCCTACATTATTTAGCTATAATTATTATTCGATGATGACGTACCTAGCTTTCTGATTGTGCATGACTCCAAAAGGATCTGTTATATTGGAAGATGGCCTGATTAGGTGAGAGAAATGAAGGGGTGAAGCACTGGAACTTTAGCGATCAGGAACTTAAGTTGTCGCTGACGAAATTTTCTACCTTCTGTGTCCGATAAAGAGGAAGATGTGGGAGAGTTTCCATAGGCGTCTAACCACTAATGACGACCGATCCATTAGGATCAAAGTTGGGTTCTTCTCTGTCCTTCTCCTTCTTACGTCAAGCAGTCTCTGCATCGCTTACCCGTTACCACACACTTGTCCATAAGTTCGGCTGCTAGGGTTTCCAATTCCGTGATGCTGTAGGGCACTACTCCCTCTTTA
>NC_041384.1:15397359-15416858 GCF_002162155.2 Triticum dicoccoides | reverse complement strand
CGCTGAAGCACTCGAGCAGCCTAGGCGAGATGGATAGGAGGGCAGGACCAAATCTTCTTTGGGACCATGAAAGAACAGGAGGGGGGCATGGTGCCATAACTACACGTGAGATATGGAGGATCAGGAGTGCAGGACGTGGGGAGGCAGTTTTTTTTTCTTTCGTACCATGTATTTTTTAAGGGTTGTTCGCTTGGGAGGTGGGAAAAGAGGTAGGACTATGAGATATATCATCCGATGGTCGTAAATAACTAATTAGGAGATCTAATGTACAGTTTTGTTTAATTTCTAGAATTAATATGGTGATTCCTATGTGTTAGAAATACTATAACAGAATAGTTAGAAATAGCCTTGTGCTACACGCTTGTATCCCTTCATGTTTATCTTTCTATATCTACCTCTCTCGTTGTAATCTATCTCCACGGTTAGAGATCTTCCTCAACCGCACCATGTACATGATCGCGAGATCCTTCTTGCCCAGTCAATAAATAACCGCGGGCTCCCATGTTACGGGAGTTGAGACGCTTCATTATTCTTTCATGGTAGTCAGAGCCTTCTTCTTCCTCTACATCTAGCTCTCTATAAGATCAACCCTAGCCGCCATCAAACAAACCTCTCCAGATCAAAAACAAGCCGCAACCATGTCCTCCTCCAGCTCGACTTCCCTCTCTGGCCTACACAACAACACTTCTGAACCTTTGAGCCGCACCAACTACATCCTATGGCGTGCCCAGGCTCGCTCTCAGATCATGGGGGCTGTCCTGTATGGATACCTTGATGAAACAACCCCCAAGCCCTCCAAAACAATCACAGCAAAAAATTTTGAAGGTAAGGAACAGATTGTTCCGAATCCTGCCTACACCTCTTGGTTGATCCAAGACCAGCAGATTGTAGCCTATCTGCTGAGAAACCTTTCCAAAGAAATCTTTGTGCAAGTCGCCTCGATGGAGACATCCCGTGCGATCTAGACATCACTCTCCACCATGTTTGCCTCCCAATCCAAATCCCGCGCAAACAACCTCAGAATCTCCCTGACCAATGCCCACAAAGGTTCCCAATCTGCTGCTGATTATTTTGGCTACATGAGATTGCTTTCAGATGAACTTGCAGCTGTAGGGAGGGGCATCGGAGAAGAAGAGCTGCTTTCCTTCATCATCGCAGGGCTAGATATGGACTATCAGCCCTCGACGTCCGCACCGACCCGATCTCCGTTGACGAGCTATTTGCCATGGTGGCGAACTTCGACCAGCGAGTCAAGCTCTTCCACGGCTCTGGAGCAGGAGGCTTCAAGTCCTCGGCCAATATGGCTGCGAGGAATCGTGGTGGCGGCGGCAAGGGCAATAACCGTGGCTCGCCCAAACCCACCAATGATGGTGGTGGCAGGTATCGCGGTGGTGGCAGCAACAGCAATGGCGGTGGCGGCAACGCCAACGGCAACTACAAGAATGGCGGCGGCAGTTTCTTCTACAACAACAACAACAACAACAACCACGGATGTCCCTTCTACAACAACAATCAGGGGCGTCAGCGTGGTGGCTATGGTGGAAACTATGGCGGCGGCAACAACTTTCAAGGTTATGATGAGTATGAGGGAAAATGTCAAATTTGTAAAAAAAAACTAACCACATAGCAAAAGATTGTCGCTGGCGCTATGAAGAAAAGAAGAAGAAAGTTGCAGCAGCTGCAGATATGTCCTATGGAGTGGACACAAATTGGTATGCAGATACGGGCGCCACCGAGTATATCACCCCGGACATGGAGAGGATGACCATGCAAGAGAAGTATCATGGCCATGATCAAATCTACACCGCGGCAAATGGTCAAGGTATGATGATAAGTCACATTGGTCAATCTATTATTAAAACCCCTCATCGTGATATTCGTCTCAATGATGTTCTACTTGTTCCTCATGCATCAAATATCTTGCTTCAGTTCATAGAATTACTCTTGACAAGGGTCTCTTCATTGAGTTTCATACTTTTTTTCTTTTTGATAAAGGATCAAGCCATGAGGAGGGTTCTCTATCGCGGTAGATGCGTGGACGGTCTCTACCCATTAATTCCTACACTTTGCAAGTTCAATAAACGAGCCTTCGGAGCCATTAGAGTCTCTTCAGAAAGGTGGCATAATCGCCTAGGCCACCCTTCGTTTTCTATTGTTTCTCAAGTTCTTAGTAAGAATAATCTCCTATTTGTTGGTGAGCGTAATTGTGAAACTATTTGTGACTCTTGCCAAAGAGCAAAAAGTCATCAGTTGCCATATCCTGTTTCAACCAGTGTGTCTGTTAAACCATTGCAATTAGTATTTTCTGATGTATGGGGGCCAGCCCCTTCCTCTGTTGGTAGACACACTTACTATGTGAGCTTCATTGATGATTACAGTAAATATACTTGGATCTATCTTCTTAAAAAGCGATCTGATGTCTTCCAAGTTTTTCATTACTTTCAAGCTCTTGTTGAAAGAAAATTTGACTGTAAAATTATAGCCATGCAATCAGACTGGGGTGGTGAGTATGAGAAACTCAACTCTTTCTTTCAAAAGATAGGAATTTCTCACCATGTCTCATGTCCTCACGCACACTAACAAAACGGGTCCGCTGAACGCAAGCATCGCCACATCGTTGATGTTGGTCTCTCACTCCTTGCCGCTGCATCTATGCCGCTAAAATTCTGGGGTGAAGCCTTCTTAACCGCAGGTCACCTCATCAATATCTTACCAAGTCGTATCATCAACAATGAAACCCCTACAGAACGTCTTCTTCATATCAAACCAGACTATGCTCCTCTTTGTGTTTTTGGTTACGCATGCTGGCCAAACCTACGCCCTTACAATAACCACAAGCTAATGTTCCGCTCCAAGCAATGCGTCTTTATTGGCTACAGCGCTCAACACAAAGATGTTAAGTGCCTTGATGTTGCTAATGGCCGTGTCTACATCTCAAGAGATGTTGTTTTTGATGAGACCAAATTTCCGTTCGAAAATCTTCATCCCAATGTCGGTGCTCTCCTTCGTGAAGAGATACTTCTCTTACCTCCATCCCTTACCGGTATTGATCACGAGGGTACAAATAATAGTTCTGACTCTTTTGTGACTAATCATTATATTATGCCAAAGTCTATTGCTGCAGGAACAATTAATGATGATCAAAACAGAGTGCAAAACACCACAATGGGAGGTCATTTTATGTGCCCCCCCTCCAGGAAACCACGCATCACGAGGTAGATCCCCCTCGGGATCTGTTCCGCTGCAGGCGGCATCCCAATCCACCTCGGGATCGGTCCCTGGCGCGCACTCGGCAGGTGACAGTGACCGCGCGCACCCAGCAGGTGACAGTGCGCCGCACCAATCCTCGGGGCGGGTGAGCGCGCCTGTCTCACCAGGGCCCACGCCTGCCTCATCAGGGCCCGCCACTACATCGCATGTGCCCGACACTGCCTCACCTACGCGTTCCCCGACCGCCTCGGGATCGGGCGTGGCTGCCTCGCCTACGCGTTCCCTGACCGCCTCGGGATCGGGCGTGGCATCTCCTGGCGCGGACGCTGTGGGGGAAACGGGTGATTCTTCCACGCCAGGATCCTCTGGGCCCGACCAACATGCAACACATCTTGGGGAACTCCGCACACGTCTACAAAAGGGGGTTTCTACCCGAGTTAATTATAAAAACTTCTCCAAATACGGAGTATCTTGTATGACAGGTGAACCTAAAACTCTAATGGATGCCCTTGGTGATGATAGGTGGAAGGTGGCTATGAATGATGAATTCATGGCTTTGCAGAAAAATAAGACGTGGCACTTGGTTCCACCACAACAAGGCAGAAACTTAATTGATTGCAAGTGGGTGTATCAGATTAAAAGGAAATCTGATGGCACTGTAGATCGCTACAAGGCCAGACTCGTTGCAAAAGGTTTCAAGCAAAGGTATGGGTTAGACTATGAGGACACATTTAGTCCTGTTGTTAAAGTTGCAACCATTCTCCTTGTGTTGTCAATTGCTGTGTCTAGGGGATGTAGCCTTAGACAGTTAGATGTAGAGAACGCATTTCTCCATGGTGTTCTAGAAGAAGAGGTATACATGAAACAACCTCCTTGTTTTGAAGACAAAAATAAACCCTTTCACATATGCAAGCTGGATAAAGCATTATATGGTCTGAAGCAAGCCCCCAGAGCATGGTACTTCAGGCTTAGTATGAAGCCTCAAGCACTTGGGTTTGTTCCATCAAAATCTGACACCTCACTGTTTATCTTTAGCAAGTCACAAATATCTGTGTTTGTTCTTATATATGTGGATTATATTATTGTCACTAGCTCATCTGATGAGGCAATAACCAGACTGCTCAAGAATTTGAGTTCTAAGTTTGCTCTCAAGGATTTGGGAGACTTACATTTCTTCTTGGGTATTGAAGTAAAGAAAAACAGTGATGGTCTTCATCTATCTCGGGATAAGTATGCAACTGAGTTGTTGAATAGAATTGGCATGCAAAACTGCAAACCCTCACCAACACCAGTTTCCAGTTCGGAATGTTTGTCCCTGACAGATGGAGAACCTTTGTATCATGAGGATATCACTAGTTACAGAAGTTTAGTTGGTGGTCTTCAGTACTTGACTCTTACTCGACCTGACATCTCCTTTGCAGTTAACAAAGTTTGTCAGTTTCTTCATGCACCTACTACCAGTCATTGGACGTCAGCTAAGAGAATCTTGAGGTATGTCAAGAATACGTTGACTGTTGGGCTCACATTCAGAAAGTCATCGTCTACCCTTATAAGTGCATTTTCTGATGCGGATTGGGCTGGCTGCCTAGATGATAGAAGGTCGACTGGTGGGTTTGCTATATTTTATGGTCCAAATTTAATCTCGTGGTGTGCAAAGAAACAGGCAACAGTCTTCAGGTCAAGTACAGAAGCAGAATATAAAGCTTTGGCAAATGCAACGGCTGAAGTTATTTGGGTTCAGTCTATGTTGAAAGAACTCCATATTCCAGAAGTGCACCCTCCTTGTTTATGGTGTGACAACCTTGGTGCAACGTATCTTACTGCTAACCCAGTTTTTCATGCCAGGACAAAGCATATTGAGATAGATTTTCACTTTGTCAGAGAACGAGTTGCGAACAAGCAATTGGATGTCCGGTTCATTCCTTCAAAGGATCAGCTTGTAGATGGGTTTACAAAGGCCTTACCTACAAAAGGTTTTGAAGAATTTTGTCGTAATCTCAACTTGGTGCAGTTGTGATTAAGGGGGAGTGTTAGAAATACTATAACATAATAGTTAGAGATAGCCTTGTGCTACATGCTTGTATCCGTTCATGTTTATCTTTCTATCTCTACCTCTCTCGTTGTAATCTATCTCCACGGTTGGAGATCTTCCTCAACCGCACCATGTACATGATCGCAAGATACTTCTCGTCCAATCAATAAATAACCGCGGGCTCCCATGTTACGGGAGTTGAGACGCTTCATTATTCTTTCAGTATGGTGCCTCCAACTAGTAAATATAAGATATAAGATTTGGATGAATCAAAAGTTGAATTAGGATGACGATCCTACTAATTCAACTTTTGGTCACTTTTGATCCATCCACATGAATCTAATCCACGTTCCTTCCACCTATGATATAATAACTAATCATGACCATAATAACAAATCATCATGATAATCATCATAGTCATTGTGTAGCTATCTAATCATCATATTAATATGAAAACTCTTGCATCATATCATCACCAACAACACTAGCTAATAATCATCATAACCATTACCACCAACACTATATAATCATCATAGTCATAGTGTAGCTATCTAATCACCACCAACACTAGCTAATAATAATCATTATAGTCATAGAGTTCCTGCCGGTTTCGTTGAGAAGAGATTCTGACCAGCGGACATGCTCCTGCAGTGGAGATTATGAGTGAGTGACCGGCTGTCTGAACACAAAAGTCAGCCATTGCTCCGCTCTTGTAGTTTGGCTTCCTGAGGAAGGAACTCCAATCCAGCCATCTCAAAAACAAGTACGCTGCCCTACTTCTTCGCCGCAAGGTTGGCTGGATCATTTTTATCCAGATTCACACTAGCTTGCTGATTACAGGCGAGGCGATGTTCCCCCGCAAGCCGCGCTTCTACCCCTTCGTCTCCGCAGCCATTCACGTCCCCCTCATGGCCTCGTTGGCCGGCCGGCAACACCGACTCCGACGATGAGGTCGAGCTCCCTCCTCTGTGGGCGACCACAGCCCTCTACACAGCCGCGTGCACGTTCCTGCGGCTGCTGGGCTATCGTCTCCGCCTCCTCAGTGGTTCTCCCAGGAACCTGCGGCTGACAACAGCAAGGGACATGTATTTGGGGGCGCGGTGGCAGGCGTCCAGATCGAGGGGGACTCCATGGACGAACAGGGGAGATCCGAGGTGAGAATGATAGATCCACATGTGCCCTCGTGCTTAACTGTGGTCTCCCTTTTCCTTGTTACCAACACTAAGCTAGTACTGACCTTTAGTCATCTTTGAAGTTGTCAACATCATACATAGATAATTGAGTTCAATTCTGTTAATTTGGATGATTTGGTAAGAAAAAAGAATTTAATTTGCATGATCAACATGTTGTGATTTCCTGTGGTTTTCTATTCAAGAAGCTATCATATAGATGTATACCTTGTTTCAAAATATTGGCATGCTCCATACTGCTACTTAATAGGCATTTCAGTCATGTATCACATACTCATGCAAAAGTAATTTCTACATGTTGTGGATCTAGCATTTATTTACCAAATCTAATGACCGGTCAAGCTTATTACTTTTGTGAAATTACATCTAAGCAGCAACGTCTTCACAAGTATAATCTTCAACAGTTTCGTCGCCTGGAAGAATTGGTCTATGCTTCTGTGCCTGTTAAAAGGCTGAATGACAACATAACCGAAGATGGAAAATGTGCTGATTCTGAGAGAAATGCTGATGCTCTTGCTAATCATTTCGCTACCACTGATACTGATAAGAGTAACAACAAATAATTCTATTTCAGCAGAGCATGGCACTGCCATAACAACTCCTATCCCAAGTTCCCAACAAGCTCGGCCATTGTTGAACATCTAGCGTCAGCTCGATGCAGGTATATGTTAATATTATCTTTTTTTTGCAGAGATATGTTAATATTATCTATAGCTATATGTTAACAATAGATTTACACAAGCATTTTGATCCTTCAGTTTAATTGTCAGCCTATCCAGATGTGTGCTTCCTAGGGACGTGAGGATTGATTCCCCGGCCTGCACCCCGTCCCCTACCTCGCCCATCCCTCATCGGGGCCCTCCCAGCCTGAGAAAATGAATACCCATGACCAAAGCCCTGGCTACCTGACAAGTTCCTATGTGTTTTGCCACCATCCATGAACCATACTCAATATTCTCTGGTGCATGACCACATTCCTCCTTGATGTGTCCCATGATGCCACAAACTTCATAGAAGTCTATATTTTCATATTTTATGGGCAGAAGTATTCTCTCATTCTCATTCAAAATCAGTGGTGCAAATCGTGGTATTGGATCTGCAACTATAATTTTGGCCTTGACTCGCACATAGGTCCCCTCATATACCCTTGATAGGTTCATATCCCGACTCTTGACCTGCCCAAATGCTCGTCACCAGCTGCTCATCAATTGTTTGGGATCTGTAAAGGTTTGGGAGGTTGTGAATCTGTGGCCACATAGAGGCCCGGTCTAGCTTGATGGTATCTGGACGACCCTTGCCATCATATACTTCTATCATAACCATCAACCCTCAAAAGATCAAGGGACCCTGATGCATTACCCAGTTGCAATCTCGTAGGCAAATGTGTTGCACCACGAACAGATTGTCGTCCATCTCGCGGAATCCGGATCATAGGAGAGCCGCAATGCATACTTCTCATTATGTCCTTGAACGCATCCATGCTGAATGGTTTTATGGTGTTCACCCTTGTCCTGCCAACCACCTTCCTGCATTCGAGAGTTCTAAAATTTCCTCCTTCCCTGACGAAGATGACATCCAGCTCATATTCCTTCAGTTTCATATTCTTTATAGTTGTCTCCAGATTGATCCCGTCTTTCCCCTTCTTTTTCCTTGTTGCCAAGCTACTGGAACCCCTTGATGATGATGTCGCCATCAAACAGATCTACCACCGAGGGAGCCCAAGAAAAGCGGTAATGCCATGGCCGGGGTGGAAGGCGAGCCACTGATTCAGCCCAAGTGCGTGCTAGATCCCAGTGCTCATTGTGGATCGGGGATGATCGAAGACGAATAACCTCAACGATGTACGAGTTACCCAGTTATAAAAACCCTAGGATAGTAACAACTATTATGAAACAATGTACGTTGTAAATCCCTGTTTTAGCCAAACAACGTGCTCTATTAAGTAAATAATCCATGGCAATACAAAGATTAGTGTCGGGGCTGGGCCCATGCCCTAGCCCTCCCTCGCCGCACTCACCCTCTCTCTGGCACAAATCGAAAGGAGGATGAAGAAATGGAGCACATGGTGGATTCCTGGCTTACGAGCGCCCGCCGCAGCTGCGGCAAATTTTCTTGAGCTCGAACTCAACACACCGCGCCACAATGTACAGGAGGGAGAGGGGTTTTATGCATGCGCACGCGGACGCCCCACGACGCGCTCCCGACGCACCCACTCGCTCACTCGCCACATCCCGCGCTCCACGACACACGCACCCGACGCGCACGCACGCGCTCGAGCGGCCGGATCCAGCGCCCTACGCGGTCACACCCTCGCGGACGACGCCAACTAACACACACCCGCACGCACACACACGGACACATGCACACACCGTGACACGGACCTCGAAGCGGCTCGGACCGGCGTCCGGCTCGACCAGCTCGCGCACTAGCCGTGCTCACTGTGGCTTAAGCCCTAACATTCACCCCCTAAGACACGGTCTAGAGGAGCACCGACCCGACGTCGTCGGACTCGGCGGCGAGTGCTTGCTCTGCTGTCTCCACCTTCTTCGGCTTTGTGCAGACCATGCTGCCCGTCATTGTAGCACCGGCCACGACGCTTTCCTCCATCGCCCGATGTCGTGCTGCCACCGCCGTCTTCGTTGTGGTCGAAGTTGCCGCCTTCCTGATGCCACCGTGCCGCCCACTGAGCCGCCATGAGTAGGAGCTGATCCCCTTCGCATTCGCCGCTGTTCTGGGCGCGCCGCCGCGTCTGCTCCTCGAACGCCTTCAGCCGCCCGACAACCTCCTTGAACGGCACCGAGTCCACATCGCAAAATTGCTCAATTCTGGCCACCGGGTGTAAAGCCAGCCTGGCACGGAGTCTAGCAACTTCTTCACCATGGCCGTGTTGTCGAGCGTCACCCTTAGACCCGCATATCTTGTCGCATGCCGCTGACCCTCCCGGCGTACGCATCGACCTCCTCCCCGTCGTTCATCCGCAACCGTTCGAACTCGCCGCGGAGGGTGGAGAGTCGTGTTGCCTTCACACGATATGCGCTGACGAAACGGACCTTGAGGCTGTCCCGCACGTCTCTCTCCGTCGTGTTCGTCACGACCTGCATCAGCATGTCCTCCAACAGCACGCCAAGCAGCAACTCCCGCGTCGATCGCCGCGTCGTCTGCCGGAGCCACCACGCCCCATAGCCCCTAGGCATCAAGGATCGCCTCCGCCATGATTGCCCCGGAGATGTAGTTCACCGGCCTCAGCTACGGGGCAGGTAGCGACATCGCACCCCCACCGCCGGCGCCGTACAGGACAAGCGACATGGCCGCCAGCAGGATCTCCTCCGATGCTCTGATGCCAAATGTTGGGGTTGAGCCCATGCCATAGCCCTCCCTCGTTGCACTCACTCTCTCTCTCTCTCTCTAGCACAAACCGAAAGGAGGATGAAGAAGAATGAGAGCACACGGTGGATTTCTGGCGCACGAACGCCTGCCGCGGCTACAACAATTTTTCTTGAGCTGAAACTCAACACACCGTACCACAATGTATAGGAGGGAGAGGGGTTTTATGCATGCGCATGGACGCCCCACGCGGTGCTCCCAACACACCCACTCACTCACTCGCCAAGTCCCGCGCTCCACGGCCCGCGCACCCGACGCGCACGCGCACGGCTCGACGCGGTTACACCCCTGCACACGACACCAACTAACACACACCCGCACGCACACACCCTACGACGGACCCCGACGCAGCTCGTATATCACATGCCCGAAAGAATGTTTTTCAGGAGTTTAACTCTGTAATCATGTAATACCCTCCCAGTAGATCGGTTGACCTGAGGTCAGTGGTCACTTTCAGTCTCTCAGACAGTCAGTAGCTATGGTTATCTTCCGCAGCAGCAAGTCTTCAGCCAAAACTATTGGTTCCCGAGATGCGAAAGCTTCAACAGTTTCAGGATCCGACATCCCTTGAAGACGACAGCCAACGCTCCGAGGAAACACCCCTGGTCTTCGCTGCAGATAACACCAACAGCACCTTTATTCGATTGATTTTGCCACTCCACCGTGCACATAGATTTTTGAGAATCCGGGTACGGCTGTTGCCCACTTGAGCTGCATGGGTCAGTAGGGATGAGTTGATTTTTTTTTTCTTTATGGTGGGCTGGATGCCCCGAGCTAGAAGTGGGACTTCCATTGACTGACCCAAAAGAAGCCCGTCAGTGGAGAAACGCTCGGCCTAGGAAAGTCGTTCGATCGATGCCCAAAGGCTTTTCCTCTCCGAACGAACGCTGGAGTACCAAACCCGAGCCGCCGCCCTTCATCTTTGGCTTCGCTATTAAGGAAAGGAAAACACAGCTCTTCTTCCCCCCGCTCCTCCACTCCAGTCCAGTACATATCATGCGGGTAGGGCGAGCGGCACCATCACTCGCCCTACTTGTTGATTTCTCGTGATTTGCAGAGAAATTCAGTTCTCTTCCCGATTGATTTCCCCTTGTTATCATCTGGTCCGAGTCTCAAACCCTAACTCGGCCTCATCCACAGCCGGTAAGCAGAGGATTTCGTCTAGTTTCAGTATCTGTTTTCGGATCTTGCTTGTTTCACTGCTTTGAAACTTGAATCGCTGTTTATTTGCTTCGATCTCTATCATACACGATGTTTTGGGATCTGTCCACCGCGTTTTCAATTAATCTGTATCAATACCCAGTTTTACTTTATCTGTTTTCGGATCTTGCTTGTTTCACTGCTTTGAAACTTGAATCGCTGTTTATGGGCTTCGATCTATCTCAAACACGATGTTTTGGGATCTGTCTACCGCGCCTTCAATTAATCTGTATCAATACCCAGTTTTACTTTATCAGTTTTTGGATCTTGCTTGTTTCCCCTCTTCGGATCTTGCTTGTTTTCGGATCTCTCATACACGATGTTTTGAGATCTGTCTAGCGTGCCTTCAATTAATCTGTATCAGTACCCAGTTTTACTTGTGGCTATCTTCCCAAGATTACTAACAGTTTCACGGTTTCCCGTTCCAGGCTTGCTAATTCCAGTAGGAACCGATCCGAAGAGGGGCAGTGTCATGGATAGTTATAGTAATCTACCAATTGGATCATCCGGGAAGGTACATTGCTGGAATCCCCCCTCCCCTTCTTTTGTTGCGAGGGCTTGGCATCCCTCCATTATCATCATGTTTTATTCAGTTCAAAACTACCAGGGAGACCGCGCTTGCGCGGCTAGGTTTCATACATGTTGTTATATTTAGTATTTTTTTTCTTTTGAAAATACGGTATCACATAAATTCTCAATATAGTCAATGTATACATCTTGTGAAAACTTGATTTCACTTTGATTGCAAATATTTAATTAAGGGCAAGTATTGACAAATTACAGACAACACTCAAGTCGCTGCTTGGTATGTGAGAACATAGACTTATATACAGTTCTCCAAGTTCTCTTGCAGTCCTTGTTCCCTCGTGTCCTCTTCCTACCATTAATATTTGTAAATTTGTTCATCAATAATTGAAATAGAAGCATACATATATAGTTTGCATCTGAATCAGGAGACCTCCGTTGTCCACCCACCTTCTTGGTCAAAGCTGCTTCGGGCCGTGCACGTGAGAGATCTCTCTCATATATGAATATAGAACATCGAGTACTATAAAGCATTTTATATGAGAGAGATCTTTCAAAACTGCTTCGATCTCTCTCATATACAATGTTTTGGGAATTGGGATCTGTCTACCGTGCCTTCAATTAATCTTTATGAGTTCCCAGTGTTACTTTCGACTATCTTTCGAAGATTACTAACAGCTTCACGGTTTCCTGTTCCAGGGCTGCTAATCCAAGTAGGAACAGATCCAAAGACGGGGGAGTGTCATGGATGCTTATAGTAATCTACCAATTGGATCTTCCGGGAGGGTACATTGCTGGAATCCCCCCTCCCCTTCTTTTTTTGCGAGGGGTTGGCATCCCTCCATTATCATCATGTTTTATTCAGTTCAAAACTATCAGGGAGACCGAGCCTTTGCACGGCTCGGTTTCATATATACTTTTATGTTTAAGATTTTTTCTTTCAAAAATATGGCATCACATAATGTCTCAATATAGTCAATGTATACATCTTGTAAAAACACGATTGCACTTTGATTGCAAATATTTAATTAAGGGCAAGTAATGACAAATTACAGACAACACTCAAGTCGCTGCTTGGTATGTGAGAACAGACGTATATACAGTGCTCCAAGTTCTCATCTTTCAGTCCTTGTTCCCTGGTGACTGGTGTCCTCTTCCTACCATTAATATTTTTAAAATTGTTCATCTATAATTAAAATAAAAGCATAGATAGTTTGCATCTGAATCAGGAGACCTACGTTGTCCACTCACCTTCTCGGTGTACGTGCTGCAGTGGTGTTTTGTATATATAGAATTATATGCATCCACATATATCTCGACACTCTATAGCATCCGAATGTATTGCATGGCTATTGAATAAGAAGTCTTATTGTTAGTATATATATGGAAAAAAAAATCCCTCGCACCATCTGTACTGTTCTCTGTGATTGTGTCTATGTTCTTTTTAATTTACTTCCATAATCTTATCACAATTAAATTTCTAATTACATACCTTATATAATATATATTTTTCTATCACTTTGCGATGAAACATTCTCTCCATCACTCCCAATTTATGTCACTTTCTTCTCGTGCTTCACGTGTTTTTTCTACTTGGCATTCTATGGAAATATAACTCTGAGAGAGAAATGGAGCTTAGCTCACTTAATTGGAGAGTGGATGTATAGTCTTAGCACCTATATTATTCAAGCCAAACAATTAGGGATTCATATATAGTGTACAATTATTATTAGACCTTTCGTAAATACTTCATTCATGAAAATTATAATTACAGATATATATACATCAATCAATAGTTTTAAAAGCGCACGCCTTTAACTCGCTCCTCTCATAGCACTGTTTGTTGTGCCCATGTTATTTTTCTAAGACTTGTATATTTTGGCACAACTAAAATACTCTTGCATAGTTTACATGATGCATGTATTAAACATGGTTGTGTTTTCTTGTAGGATACAACTTCGTACACATATTAACGTGCAAAATAAAAACTCATACACGAATCATACTGGAATCGATTTGCTATCTTGCTAGCCCGGAACATGCCTGCCTTGCATCTAATTTGGTTTTGCATATATACATTTATTTTCTCCATATTTACCATTTTATTAGCACTATAGGTATGACTGCCAAATGAATAATTGACCTACGTGTCCTACTCGTCAAACATTTCGTTTCATTGTATTTTGTTTCTACATTTAGGATTTAAGTTTCATTTGAATTTTCATATATTCTGAAGTCTAGTTTTGTAAATTTAAAAGCATGCTATGGAAATAACTTTACTTTTTATGTTGATTTTCATAATTAAATTAGACATGCAAATCGTTGTCTACAGAATAAAAATTGATGTATTTATGACTATAGATTTGATACGTTGAAATCCATCAAATGCTAACTTAATACATGATCTGGGAAAGCAAGCACAAAGCAAAGCAGCAGTATAAGTTTCCTTTTTACATTGGCAGTTATGTCATCACATGCATGCCAACTCCTTTTCTGTTCACGTATATACTTGGGCAGCTCCGATTAGTGGTCTGTCGTGCCCGATTGTCATGCGAATTTAATCGCAATCAGTATGTCAGGATCTCATGAGCATACATTATTTAATCTCGGACCTAGCATATAATTCACAGATCAGATAATTATTTAGCCCATGTGGAATTGTAAAAACATCATCTCATGGTCTTACCATGCCACTTGGCCATCTAAGCAAAATTAATTATCAGTCTAAATTCATATGAATTGTAAAAACATCATCTCATGCTTATAACTGATTTTGTATTCATCGGTGCTGTTTTGCATCAACATATATATGTAGAATAACAGAAAATGACAAATTGCATATTTGACATATTTTTTCCTCTATGTTTATCATTGTGCGGTTCCTTCTCGTTTCTCGTATGACATGTTTGTTTCCAATCGCACACAAATCACATTGAAATTGATATGTACCATATTCTTATCTGTTTCCATGCATGTCTTGCATGTAAGATTTTTTCTTAGATCACCTGCATGTGAAGTTTATATATTTCCGGTCCACTTCATTCATTCCCTTGCTATTATTTCCATGGGTTCTCTGCCACTTTTGTCCACCGCTGGTCGTTATCCATATAGGCTCGTATATGTTTTTCTTGGGCCAACTTTATTCACAGATTTTATTTTACTATAGTTATTCTCACATTTTAGTTTCAGGTTGGTTTTCCTTGTATAAATATAAATGATCATTCTGTAAAAATAATCCAGAATTTAGTTCACTTGATTGATTTATGTTGAACCTATATGAATTTTAAAAGACTATTTCCAGTCTAAATTGTACCATTTCCATAATATATAAGGCAAATACGCAGTAGACATCGAGATAAAAAATCGAAGTAGGATAATAAGACAGAGTGATATCAATTCAAGAATAGAGGTACCTGACTGGTTATCACAAATTTATTCCTAATCTGATCTATACCAATAAAGTGAAGGTCCTTTAGTTTTTTTATTAGAACAAAGTGAAGCTTATTTAGGTGCAGCTTGGGTTGGCATGTGGGGTCTTGAGATTCCAGCCTTTTCAATACTGGGATTTGTTTTCGGCCTTGCCGACCAAAGAATTCTGCGAATTTTTACGACCATGTGAGCCCATGTGTTTTTCTAGCATGGAATAGTCTGCCTATGTTTTCGATGGAAGAATCCGTATATGCCTCTTGTTCTCCTGTCAGAGTCGTTTCTGGAAGCCAACGTATTTTTTCCTTGCATGCAATCTGTTTGACAATGGTTGTACCTTTCAGTAGGAGATAGACTTCCTACATTTTTTGAGGTAAATTGAGAGTTTCTAACTTTCCTATATGTTGTTATAGTACGGTTCTATCTGCTCACGTCATCATGTCCTATGACAAATTTTGCACGTGCCAATAGTTTTGTGTAACCTTAATTGGAAATTAAATCAACCATTACAATCAAAATCAATGACTTCAATATTTTTAGCTTATGCGGATGAAAATGATGAGTAGTTTGTCTTTTTTTAATAATATAATAAATATTTTTGGCTAATCCACTTGTTCCTTGTTTTTTAGGACAAAACCAATGTGCATTATAGATGTTCACCTGACCAACTTCCGCCATTTATGAAATGTCTTAGTGACAAGCAGATAGGTTTTGTCATGAAAATTGGGTTTGAGAGCATCTTGTCAATGCAAGATTTTAAGATGGATAAAGATCTAACCCTATGGCTGGTGGATAAGTTCAATTGTGACACCGAGAAGCTAGAATTTGACGGAGGCATATCAATTCCAGTGAGGCCCCTTGTGAAGTTTGTCCTTGGAATTCCTTCAGGACCCATCAAAGTTATAGAGGGTCTCCATGTCGACGATGCTCTCTATGAACACTACACTTGGGATACGAGAGGGAAGAACGCGAAGGAAGTGGCGGAAGAAATGTGCAGCATAACTGAGGAGGAACCATTCTGCATAGCCTTTATGATGGCGATACTTGCAATTTATCTAGCACCAAATACATCTGTGAATGTCAGCAGGTCATTTCTGGGAGCTGCTCAACAGGTTGGTAATCTCAAACAGATGGATTGGTGCAATTTGGTTGCTGATTGCCTATTCAAAGGAATCAAGGACTACAAAAAATCGGATAGATTGTATGTCCATGTGAAGGGCTGTGTGCACATTCTGAGTGTAAGAACATTCCAACCACACTTAGGGAAACTATTATCATTATTATGCTATAATAAACTGGTTGATTCAGCTGATGTCACATGTTAATTTACAAAATTTATTTCCATAATTGTCATTGAGATGCAGGTCATTGTTATCGATCTTGTGAAACACCCTACACTCATAGTTCCAGATGGCTTTCCACGCTTGAGTGTTGTCACTACGGAAATGAGTTGCTTCAGATCCAAATGGGTAGTTGCACATCCCTTTGGTAGCTTCCTGCCGGTAATTACTTGTGCACCACTAAATTCCGTAAGCAAATTGTGATATACTATTTATTTGAAACACAATATGTGTTATTATATGAACGTATGCCTTGTTTCAAAAGAATGTCATGCTATATAGTCTATACTGCTACATGCAATAAAAGACCCATAACAACATTCTGCCAATGAATTATTTATGTAGCATTTATTTAACCAATCTAATGACCAATCAAGTTTACTACGTGTGCAAATTTATATTCGAGTTACTTTTTTCAGACGTGTTTTTTTCTTTTTCCTAAGTTGCGATTTTGTTTGCTACAATTAATATGTGTGTTCTGATTCAAATAGGTACGTTGTCTAGAAGAGTCTGTCTATGCTCCGGTGCTTAATAACATGCCAAATGGTAACACTGTTGAAGGAGTAAAATGCTCTGATTCTGATTCAAATACTGATGCTCTGGTCGATCAGTTTGCAATCACCGACACCGATCAGAATAACAACAAGCATCCCATTTTAGCAGAGCTTGGCAATGCCAGAACAACCCATAATACATCAAGCTCGCCCATTGTTGACAATCTAGTGTTTGATACACCAGCTCAATCATCAGGTACATAATCCTTCTCTATATATCGCAGGTTATATACAGATTTTACATAAACATTTTCACCCTTTAATTCGCACGATTTGTCCCGATCAACATGTACGTAACATGATATGAACTCGGTATTGTATTATCATGAATTTGTTATCCTTGTACAAATATCTACAGCATACATGTAAATGATTCGTGAATTGAAAACAATTCCCTTTTAACATTGATTTTACAGTTGCAGCGCCCAGTTCCTTGACAGAACACATAATTTTTCCAACAAGTGGCGAGCAATTGCAGTCTGCTGGTCCTTCTGATGAACCGCATTCAGCACAAGTTTGTTCCCGCACTTCATTTCACTTCCACGGCTGTATTCTTTTAATTACATGGAAGAAACATCTCTATGTCGTTGTGGGTCCCACTTGTGATGTGTTTGCCTCCATGAATTCTATGCAGATTATGGACAGTGTGCAGATTCCTCCGGATACCACCGTGGAAAGGCGCAGGGGTTTGCTGTTGATGATGGAGAAGGACGATCGGAGTGCCAAGAAGGCGCAGGTGGAGCTATCCAGGAGTGGCCAAGTGAAGCAAGCCAGAGAAGTTACCATAACGATGGACATGAGTTTGCTTAATTGCAGCGTGTGCTCCCGCCCCATCAAGCCCCCTGTCTTCGAGGTTACTTTCTTTCACCAACTAGCAAGGTGGCCCTCGCAAATGCGAGGGCATCATGCTTCAGCCTGCCGACCATGTTATTTTTTTAATCTTATATAATATATTTTTACTTCTGTTTATCCTTTCATTGCATGATAGACAACAGTACTTGCATCCAAGAAGCGTTAATGATACCAGTAACCTTTAGAGCAGAGTAGTCATGCTCTGACCGTTTTTTTATGGACCGCAACTTTCTTTGTTTATTGTTTGGAAAAATAATTAGGGCACAGATGGGTAATTTCTTTCATCTATCATGTTAATAGTTAATTGTCGAGATCCCTTGGCTGCACTTTTTTTCTAGCATATTTCTCTATTTTTGACATGTATTGTGATTTTAGTATTTAATATTATAAGATAATAGATAGATGCTCCATCAATTTATTGTTCTATTTGTTCGAGGTCTGAGGATGTTCATAATCGTTAAAATTTTGTGCAGTGCAATGCCGGGCACTTGGCTTGCTACAAATGCCTCATCGGGCTCCCCTATAAACTGTGCCAGACGTGTGAGCACGGCAGTGGCTTTGGCCACGTCCGGTCATTGGACGCCCTCATCTCTTCCTTGACAGTCAAGTGCCACCATGATGGCTGCGGGAGCTACGTCCCCTACTACGAGCTTGACGACCATCAAAGTGTGTGCTCGCATGTGCCGTGCTTCTGCACAGAGCTTGGCTGTGGCTTCGTCGGTTCACCACAGGCGCTCCTCAGCCACTTGATCACCATGCACGCAATGCCAGTGCACAAGGTCCATTATGGCCAAGTTCACCAGCTCCGGCTGTCGGTGCCGCGGCCGCGGTGCCTGCTCCATGGGCAAGGGGACGACAGCGTGTTCCTCTTGGTCATGGGCGTGCTCGGCGTCGTGTCTGTGGTGTGCATCAGAGCTGAGGCATCCTCATGGCCACAGTACGCTATCAAGCTTCAGGCGAATGGTCCGCCACCACCGAGCAGCGTAGAAGGCAGCATTTTGTTGGCCATGAAGCCAGTGACGAGCAGCACGAGGCCTGGGGAGGTGGCCGTGGAGGAGCTGCCGTCTTTCTTGATGGTGCCACCTACTTATCTGGTTGGTTCTGGGGCATCCAAGGAGGTGTCTCTTGACGTTTGCATTGACAAGATGTGATCATGATCGTAACATACTGATTGTCCTATGTTGACCTCTTAAGTCAGTTTGAACTGGACTAGTACTTTTTTGCCAAGGAATGATGGTTTTCAGTTGCAATGCCAATGGGCGTATGCAGCAATTTAGTGTAGTAGTATTTTGTTGCAGCTAGCTAGCACTCAAAATACATATGTTGCTTGATTTATCAGGATTTGGGGTAAGTTTGCCCATTCTAATTGTGATGTCTAGCAAGCACTCCAAATATATATGTTGCTTGATTGACCAAGATTTAGTTCATCGGTGTGGTTTATGTTATACAAAAATTATTTTCTCCATATAGCATGCCCCGGCCTATCATCCCCTCCACCGATAGGACAACATGAACACAAGAAAACATAGGACTGTGCGTGTTAACATGGACTGGATTTTGTAACATTTTTTTAGGCTGGTAAACGTGACCTCCAGTCGGCGTGCATCCTCGATCATTTGTTGGGCGATTTCGACTACACATAGTATTGTCTACTACCTCGTGGAAGGTCTGAAGGAATCCATTTGGGATACAGATCATAACTATGGACTTTTTACATGTATCTACCCAATACAAGGGTAAATCTCCTTTCTACCGGAATTTATGGATTTTGCTAAGGATAACCCAT
>NC_041384.1:15339365-15396821 GCF_002162155.2 Triticum dicoccoides | reverse complement strand
ATGCACCTGTGCATCTGTCCGCTACTGTCGATGTGCATCGTGATGATAAGGCATGAAAACTAGAAAATCCCGTGAAATTCACAGGGACACACACCAATGCATACGTCTGTAGCCGTCGATGTGTCACGTGATCCAAAAACTTGTTTCCGCTCATAAGGAATGAAAAATTGATGAAATATTCCTATCATCAGATTCTTAAAACAAGGGGATAGTTTTCAATGCCATGCCTTTCCGGTGATATGGTTTCTTCATTGCCCTCATTTCATCATCTTCTATCTCAATTCATTTTACATCCGCCCAACTATCGTCATCTTCATGTTCTATCACATCGGAAGTTCATCTGATGGTTCTTTGTACTGCAAATTCAGTGACTCTTTATTCCATGTCATTATTGTGATACGACATATTATGCCATTTTCCATAGAATCCTCATTCTGTCCTTACTTCTTAACTTACATATACCACAACGATTGCATTCTTCGAACTACAATGATTGTTCTTATATTTGATTTTATTCTTACTCGCAACCTATTAGATCTTATTTCCTTAAGTTGGGTTATACCAAACTTGTAATGTAACTTGCCTTTCGATTTTTTTTCTATCTGATTCTGATTTAACTTTTCAGTTTTGTTCTCCCAAACTTGCGGAATGAAAATAATCGTGCCAAGTTTCATTGTTCCAAACTTACAGTACAAAAACGTTTTTTGTCTCACTCATTATAATTCTTTTAGTTCTTCTTCCTCCGGCACCGCACATATTTTTCCTTCGACTTACAAGGCATTTATTTTTGTGGTCCCAACTAAGCTTGCTCCACAGAAGTATGAACTTCTTTGTACATCCTATCCTCTCCTCCACTCTTGCTCTTGGTTTCTGCTGTCGTCCTGTAGATCTACTCTCTTTTCACTTGTACTCCCGTTGGTCACTGCAATTTCACTGCTCGAAGCAGCGGCACCAGCAACAATTAGTGCCGTTGTTCATTTGTCATTGCTCTCCTCACTCTCCATAGTCGAGAAAACCCCAATGGTGTTGAACGCAATGCATGAGATCCAGGAAAAATTGCATGTATCCTGCTTAGCCTTCTTCAAATAAGGGTGCACGTGTTTCTTTTGTGCTGATGCTCTGTTCATATCCGTAATACGTGCACCGGAATAATGATGCATAATTTTTTTTTCTCGGCTTGATGTTAGGGTTCTTATTCATAGTGCCCAATGTGGAAGGACTCAAAAGGTCTGTGCGGCCTTGCCCAGACGGCAGACACCTTCAATCTTACTCTACCGCAAGACTTTGTATATCGCATGGTATCTTAGTACAATCCCCGTTGTCTCGTCCATACGGTTAGGGTTTTTGAAATATTTGTCCACTCGTTTTTCTTAATGTTGGAACTATATATGAACTAGTGTTTGGAACTATCACATTTGAGTCCGTGTACTATTTGGAACTATCATATTTGAGCCTACATACCTATGAACTAGTGTTTGTATAGTTTGAAATTATCATATTTGAGTCTCTGCAGTATTTATTATTATTACTTAGAATTTGTGTTATGTTATCGTAAGAGAGTTATTTCTTATTGTGTGACCAATTGTGTTTTTGTGATTCATTTCTAGAATATTAATTATTTTATACCGCTACGTATTCATTCAAGTATCATCACATGTGAGCAGATTTCATTTTTGAGTCATGTATAACAAGGTATAATCTTCATGGCAATGTAGCTATGCAATTCCATATTTTATCATCCAAAAAAGATTTGGTTTGAAACATGAGAGACGTTGCAGTTTGCTTAGTGAATTGGAAGTCCAAATCAATTACGGAGCTCTCCAATACGGACATCCAAACAAAGCATGAGGGTTGAAATCGTCCCAAGAAAAGTGAATCTTTTGAGTCAAAATAGAGACTCTATATGAAAATGAAGAGTTCCTGCTGGTTTCCTTGAGAAGAGATTCTCACCAGTGAACATGCGCCTACAGTGGAGATGATGACTGAGTGACTAGCTCGTCTGAATGCAAAAGCCAGCCATTGCTCCGCTCTTGTAGTTTGGCTTCCCGAGGAAGGAACTCCAACACAGCCATCTCAAAAACAAGTACGACGCCCTTCTTCTTTGCCGCAAGGTTGGCTGGATCTTTTTTCTCCAGATTCACACTAGCTTTCTTATTACTGGCGAGGCGACGCTGTTTCCCCTCGCAAGTGGCGTTTCTTCCCTAGCGGGTGCAAGATCCATGACCCCTTCATCTTCGCAGCCGTTCACATCCCCCTCATGGCCTCGCTGGCCGGCAACACCAACTACGACGGTGACTGATACGTCTTCAACGTATCTATAATTTTTTTTATTGTTCCATGCTATTGTATTACCATTCTTGGATGTCTTATATTCAGTTTATATCAACTTTATATCATTTTTTGGGACTAACCTATTGACATAGTACCAAGTGTCAGTTGATGTTTCTTGTTTGTTTTTTACTTCGCAGAATATCCATACAAACGAAGTCTAAATGCCACGAAACTTTTTGAAGATTTTTTTCTACCAAGAAGACAACTTGGGAGCCAAGGAAGCACCTGAGGGGAGTCCCGTGAGGCCCACAACCCACCAGGGCACGCCGGAAGCCCCTGGCGCGCCCAGGTGGGTGGTGGGGCCCACGGGAGTCCTCTCCACCGCCTCTCAGCTCTATAAATACCCAAATATTATATAAATCCTAGGGGAGTCGACGAAACACAATTCCAGCCACCGTAAGTTCCAGAACCACGAGATCCAATCTAGATCCCTATTCCAGCACCTTGCTGGAGGCGAACATGATCACGGAGGGGTTTATCATCCTCATTGGTGCTCCTCTGAATACTTCACCATAGACCTATGGGTCCGTCGGCAGTAGTTAGATGGCTTCTTCTCTCTCTTTTTGATTCTGAATACAATGTTCTCATCGATGTTCTTGGGGATCTATTTGATGTAATGACTTTTTGTGGTGTGTTTGTTGGGATCCGATGAATTGCGAGTTTATGATCAGATCTATCTATGAATATTATCTGAGTCTTCTTTGATCTCTTATATATAAATGCATGATTATTATAACCTCATATTTCTTCTCCGAAACTTCCGTTTGGTTTGGCCAACTAGATTGCTTTTTTTTGCAATGGGAAGAAGTGCTTTGTGATGGGTTCGATCTTGCGGTGTCCTCATCTAGTGACAGAAGGGGTAGCAAGGCACACATATCGTTGCTATTAAGGATAAAAAGATGGGGTCTATTCCTACATGAATAGATCTTGTCTACATCATGCCATCGTTCTTATTGCATTACTCCATTTCTTCATGAACTAAATACACTAGATGCATGTTGGATAGCGGTCGATGTGTGGAGTAATAGTAGTAGATGCAGGCATGAGGCGGGCTACTAATCTTGGACGTGATTCCTTGGATATCGTCATAATTATTTGGTCTTCTATCAATTGGCCAACAGTAATTTGTTTACCCACTGTATGTTATTTTCTCGAGAGAGGCCACTAGTGAAATATACGGCCCCCGGGTCTATCTTTTATCATATTGTTTTCAGATCTATTATTTCAAAAATACTTTGCTGCACTTTTTCTTTACTTATTTCTCAAAGAGGGTGCGGGAGGCCACCAAGGTGGGCACAACCCACCTGGGCGCGCCTGGGCCTCCAGGCATGCCCTGGTGGGTTGTGCCCCCCTCAGGGCAACGCCCCCCCAGGTGCTTCTCTGGTCCATCCTTTGTGTTCTGGTCCATAAAAAATCTCCAAAAAGTTTCGCGGTGTTTGGACTCCATTTGATATTTATTTCCCGTGATGTAAAAAACAAGCAAAAAAACAGCAACTGACATTGGGCACTGGGTCAATAGGTCAGTCCCAAAAAATGATATAAAGTTGCTATGAAATGATTGTAAAACATCTAAGAATGATAATAAAACAGTATGAATACTTCATAAATTATAGATACGTTGGAGACGTATCAGCATCCCCAAGCTTAATTCCTACTCATCCTCGAGTAGGTAAATGATAAAAGAAATAATTTATGAAGTGTGAATGCTAGCAAAGGGCATAAGTTTGATCAATGATAATTTCAATCACTTTTTCTAGCATCATAACAACAATTCTTTATTATAAAAATTATCATGTTATAGTAGCAACCAATTCACATGTTAAGGTTCAAACAATGAATTCTCTTGAAACTCAACAACCTATGTTCTCAGTCACTAAGCAATTGTAATTCAACTTATTCAACAGAGTTTAAGTAAGAGCTCCACACACTACTAGGGAAAACCTTATACACAGAACATTAGCAGTAGCGCGGGCTAAAAACGCACGTTGGTGCTAATTAGCAGCAGCGCGGTGTTTTAAACCACGCTACAGATACAGTTATAGCAGTAGCGCGCCCGAGTACAAAAGTGCTACTACTAAAATTCCCACGACTTAGCCGATAGGCTACACATCGTAGTAGCGATCTACGTAGAACCGCGCTACCGCTACTTGTTTTGTAGCAATGCGTTTACGAACAAAGGCGTTACTGCTAACGAAAATAAAATTAAATGGAAAGCAAATAAAAAAGTGAAGGAATAGCAGTAGCGCTTGTTAAGAAACGCTCTATAGCTACCGTAGCAGAAGCGCACTTCCTGGAACGCGCTACTGCTACTTCTAACTTAACCGCGCGGTTCATTCTTCCCCCACGGTCACTTCCCCCAAATCCCTACTCCTCCGCTGTCGCCGCCCCGCATCGCCGTCGGCCACCGCGTGCCACCCGTCGCTCTCCGCACACCCTCGACGCCGCCCCCGCCCCTGACCGTGACCTCGACGCCGCCCCCGACCCCGACCTCGACGCCCCCCCTACATCGCCGCCCTCCGTCGTGCGCCCGCCGCCCCGACCCCGACCCCGTCCCCGACCTCGACACCGCGTGCCCCTCTCCCTAACTCTGCCGGCGCCAGAGGTGAGCACGCCCTCCTCCTCCTCCCTTACCTCTGCCTAGCTAGGGTTCTTAGGGTTAAATTTCAGAGTTCATCTAATTAGTTAGGGTTCATCAAATTAGATGCTAATTATGGCAGTAGTTGTTAAATAGAATTAGTTCATCAAATTAGGTGAGCACGTCATTATGAAATTCATAACGCCCTCTAAATGACAGCTCCTGGATTCGCGCGTTTGACCTAGCTCGGTTGCCTTATAAATAAGAACGAAGGGTCATTTCCTTTCTCTTCCCCTTCGTCCCTTCTTCTTCTTCTTCCTCACGTCGCCGGCTTTGGAGCTCCGCCACCACCGTCGACCTCTGCCTCGTCTCGGGCTGCTGCATCAACCTGAACGTACCAGAGTGTTGCGGCGTCTTTCCGCATCTTCTCCGTTCCCGGTAAGTTCTCTCTCCTTCTTAACCTAGATCTATTCTTTAGGGTTCCATGTTCTTGCTATGTTCATTGCGCATTCATAGTTGTTCTCTGACCTTGAATGCATCTGTGAACTCTTGCTGTGCTTAGTAGCGATCCCTTTAGCATCCGCTTGCTATTTCTCATCCAAGCTCATAGATCTCCCGCACATATCCGCTCAATGGTTCACTTCTGTTTCCGCCTTAGTCTTCGAAATATTTCCTGTTTTTGTGAGCTTGCTGTAGATCCGCGGCTGTAACACGATTTTGTGAAATTTGTTTCTGCATAACTAGTTATCCATAGTTTCAATTGCTTCCGATGCTTAGGCCAGGCGGTTTAACTTCACCATAGAGAAAAAATTGCTAAACCGGTATATATGTCATTAGTCCCCTGGTTGAACCGCCAGAATCCATCTGATGCCGCGTTGTAGAAGACCGGTTTATGGGTACTGCCTCCGGTTTACCATAATTAGATCAACACCTTTTTATCCGGCATGTCCTTGAACCGGATCACCTATTTCTTGTAGATCTCGTCATGGCCAAACAAGTGTACGAGTGCAACTGGGTTCCCTCCCGTGTCACAGAATCACAGCTGGACGATCTAGTCCTGATCGGCGCTTTGGATAGCAAAGATACGATTCACTGGAGGGTTCCTGGAGATGAATGTCCTCCCATGCCCCAGGAAGGAGAGGTCATGGTCTTCGCAGATCACATGGCCCGGGGCTTCAAACCGCCCGGCTCTAAATTTTATCGGGATGTGTTAGCCAACTTTCAACTCCGTCCACAGGATACTGGCCCCAACTCCGTCACCAATCTATGTCACTTTCAAGTACTTTCTGAGGCATACCTTCAAGAGGAGCCTTCAGTCGAGTTATTTAGAGATCTTTTTCATCTAAACCGCCGTACTGAATTCACCGACGGCCCTAATACCGAACTGGGCGGTATGGCCATTCAGAAGAGGAAGGAAATCACCTATCCCCACGTCAAACTCCATACTCACCCCAAGGAGTGGAACGCAACTTGGTTTTATTGCAAGGATACCTCCCCTGACAATGAAAATCCCTTGCCTGGCTTCCGTCCGGAACGGCTCAGCAACACTCACCCTTTTCCACAAAGGCTAAGCGCCAAGGAGAGAATTAAATATGCCCCTCAACTGTCCAAGCTCTGGGCCTTCATGGCCAATGGTTTAACAGGAATAGACCTTGCACGCTGCTGGATATCATGGAGCATTCTGCCTCTAAGCCGGCGCCCTGGTTTGATGTGCGAATATACTGGCAGTGTCGATGACCCACTCCGACATATCAAAATCCAGGTCTCCGATGACGAAGTCACAGAATCTGTAAAGAAGATGTTGAATGAACCGAAGCACCTCTGTGCTCAAACCGGTCTGCTTCCTTACTGCACCACCAACGAACCGCCAGCGGTAAGATTTTACTTGCTTTATTATTGAACCTGTTACTGCTTTATCTGTCTGACCTTTAATTATTGTTGATCCAGAGTGATAATCCGTTTTGGAGCAAGAAGCTTTCACAAGATAAAACGGAGAAGGCAGGGCGGCCAACCCGGCCCAAGACCAAGGCTATCAAGAAACCAGCTCGTAAAAGAAAGACCACCGCTTCATCTGACCCAGCCATTGATGATGATGTGGGTAATCCGGATCTTGAGGTAGAACTTGATTCACTTGGCTTACTTTTTACCCGCCTTATTGATGATGATGCTTGTCAGGATGACGCTGAGGCCAGCAATGCGGGCTTCGTTGAGGTAACTATTCTCTCTTCTGATTCAGAAATCTTGCCTTTGCCAAAATCTCGCCGGACAAACCGGAAAGTTAAATTTTCTCATCCTCTTGCTTATTTGGATCCCAACTTTCTTATGAAGACCCAGCAACACGAAGCTCGCCGCACAACCCGGCACAGCGGCCAGGTAGTTACTTCTGCCGGTTTACCGAACAATCCGGTTCGAAAACGCCCTCCGAGGTCTCCGACCTTTTTATTGATTTAAATCCTAAAGCGGGTTTCTTCCGTCAACCTCTTAATCCATCCGACTCCGATTACCAGGTCACTTCTCATTCGTCGTCTGGTGAATCCTCGGCCACCCAGCTACCACCTTTGAAAACAGTTGCTGGGTAAGTTAAACCGAACATATGCTTCCAGTATACTGCGCAATGGCTTACGCTTTTCCTTGACTTTTTATTTTTCTTTCAGGGCTAAACCGAAACCAAGCAAGAAGGCCCGCCTGGATAGAGCGGCTGAAGAAGATGTGGCCCCAGAACATGACCAAGCACCGGATCATGAAGTGTTTACTTGTGACGATATCCCCAATGATCCTCCTCTGCAAGACGACGTTATCCCTGAAGAAGGTCTTATTAATACTCCAGCCTCTGCTGATCCGCCTGCCAGCTCTGTCCAGATTGAGAAATCCCACACTCCTGCTGACAAACCGGCCGCGCCAACCCAAACCGGCGAGTCAAAAGATGATGATGTTGTGATTACCGGCGTAGGCCGCTCTGAACCCGGGAATCCTGCCACCCTTACCAGGCATACCATCAAAGAGGATTCTTCCCCTTTGAACAAAGGAAAATGGGATGTTGAATTAGAGACATACGCCGCTCTGAATGCTCAAGATCTTCACTCTGGCTATTTAAACCGGCTTTACACTAGCCGTGACTGTGAAGCTGGCCTGGTCAAAATGATGAGGGATAAATTTGAAGTAAATTCCTTCTTTCCTTTCCGCCATTGCATTCATCCTTGTAGCCCCCAAGGGCCGGTTTGTGACCTTGGTCAAACCAGGACTTGATCCTGAACATTTTTGAAATCCGTCGGCATAACCCTCGAGGGCCGGTCTAACTTAGCATAAGTAAACCGGGGCTCAAAAATACAAAGCTGTCCTTAGAACATAACTTGATCAAATAGCTATTAGCCCCCAAGTGCCAAGTTGAATACTTGTATTGAGCTTGGGACTTTGTAATCTAGCAATATACAAAAAATTGAAGGTGCATTAGCCCCCAAGTATCAGGCATATAACTTTGTTATGTGGTTGATACTTCCATTTCTTGGATCGCCTGTGCAAAGCTTAAAATGCCATCTGTATGCAGGCTGAGGTGAAAATCAAGGAGGACCGGATTGCCGATTTGCAAGAGGCCCTGAAGACCCAGCAGGCTGAAACAGATAAGGCCAAGCAAGAATTAACCAGCGCTTTGAGCACTGCTGAACGGCTGAAAGAAGGCTTCAAGAAAGAGCGGGCTGACTGGGCCACTGAGAAGGCCGATTTAACCAAAAGAGCGGAAAATGCTGAAGCGGCCCTTAAACCGGTGGTGGATGAACTGACGGCCGTACAGCGGCAAATACACTCCATGACTGCTGCAATCTTTGGTAAGCTCCTTGTAACTTCTGTGATAAATTTGAATCTGCTGTATCGTAAATCCGGTTTGAGACCATTCCAATCTTATTGTAGGCACACGTATTGGGCACTTAGGAAATGATGTGCGGAAGAAATTGAAAGCTGCCTACACCTTGGTGGAACAATTGTATACCGGAGCCCAACGGATCATCACCACAGCTTCTCACAACAACCCGACGCCCTCTTTAATCCAGGACACTCTTAGCAAGTTGTCAATGCTTCCAGCCCGGATTGAGGAGCTAAAAAAATCCGCTGCCCGAACCGGAGCCATCAATGCCTTAATCCGAGCAAAGGCATGGGTGCCCGACTTTGATCCTGTGGAAGCAGCTCAAGGCTATCCCAGTCTGAAAGAAGATGGCTCTGAATTCAACGAAGAAGATTTAAGGGCCATAAACCGTGCAGTGCGCCCTCTGGCTTGCCAGCTAGCTGAAGAGGCAGATTTGACGCATTATCAAGCGCAATATAATAATCAAAACAAGTGAGTGCCTGCCCAACTGTTGAAGCGGAGAATCTGATTCCTCCAATCCGTAAGCACACTTACGCCCCTGATATTGAACCGTCTTCCCTGATCCATGAATAGGCTGTTTTCCAAGATTTAATGGGAATCGACTGGACCACTGTTGATTTCCAGCCAATGGGTAGAGACGAGGAAGCTGAAGCGGCGGAGGATGAGGAGCAGGCTTGAACCGGAAGCCGGTTTGAAGAGCTATTTGTAACATCCTTCCACAAAAACAATGATTTTGTTTGAGCACCATGCTGCCTTGTAATAGGATAGTTAAAACTTCTGCCTAGAATATGCCTTCGTGCATAAGTACTGAAGCTTTGCTTGAAAAACTTTAATTCATATTTCCTGCAATCAGAAAAATTTGAACTTCGGTGGTGGTTATACCGTCAGCCGGATTATGATCTTGATATGTGTATCAGTAATATAACAAATAGATGATACATAAATACCTGCCATGTTTGAGCATAAAGCTGGCATTAGCCAAGCCTGAAGCGGTGGTTTTATAAACCATTACCGTCAAAAAGGGAGAAAGTAGCTCCCGTACAAACTGTACTGACTTAATACGAGCCCCCTGGTTACTCCATGATGTTAACAGGGAAAAGGTAAACCAGGCAGACTCCTCCTGATTTAAAGGGGGATCAAAAATCATTGGCTGAACCGGAAAAAATATGCTTGTTGACATAAAAGAAATCCAACAAAAGCAAAGAACGAACAAACCATGAAAACAACATAGAAGCAAAGGCAATGATAAAAACCATTTGCAAAAATATGCTATACTGAGCTGTTCAGATGGTATTACCATGGTCGGACAGGATCAAGGCCCCCAATAGGAGTGACAATGATTCAAGTCAGCCAGGTCCCCAAATGACTCGTGGCATATATGCCAGATCAAGAGGCGTGACAATGGTTCGGGTTCGACCATGCCCCCAAGTGATTTTGTGGCCTTAGGCCGACCAAGAGGCGTGACTGGTTCAGACTTGACCATGTCTCCAAATGATCTCGTGGCTGTCGCCTATCAAAGGGTGTTCCTTGGTTCGGACACGACCAAGGCCCCCAGTGATATATAAAAAACAAATGTCAAGGGGTAAACCGGAGGCCGCTTTAAACAGAACCACTCCGTGTAACCTCGCATGATGAGAAAGACAGAGACCCCGCTTTAGCTGAGGCTCCGGTTTGATATATCAAAGATAATATATACATTGTCATGGTATGTACATAGATAGAGCCGATGGCTCAAGTATAGTAAGGCCGAAGATGAGCTATATTCCACGGCCTGTTGGTCTCCTCCTCTGATGTACGTGAGTCTTGATGCCCTCGAATATCAATCAGATAGTACGACCCGTTGTGCAAATTCTTGCTGACCACGAAAGGTCCCTCCCAAGGCGGGGATAACTTGTGCATATCCATTTGATCTTGGATGAGTCGAAGCACCAAATCTCCTTCTTGAAAAGTTCTGGTTCTAACCCGGCGACTGTGATAGCGACGAAGATCTTGCTGGTAAATCGCCGAACGGGCAGCCGCTATATCACGCTCCTCGTCCAATAGGTCCAAAGCGTCTTGCCGTGCTGTCTCATTGTCTGCTTCAACATAAGCTGCCACACGAGGCGAATCGTGCCGGATGTCACTAGGGAGAACCGCCTCTGCTCCATAGACCATGAAAAATGGCGTGTATCCCGTGGACCGGTTTGGCGTAGTATTGATACTCCATAATACAGATGGTAGCTCTTCAACCCAACATCCTGGTGTTCTTTGCAATGGGACCATAAGCCGGGGTTTGATGCCTCGCAAGATTTCCTGATTAGCTCGTTCTGCCTGTCCATTGGACTGGGGGTGTGCCACTGACGACACGTCAAGTCGGATGTGCTCACGTTCACAGAACTCCTTCATAGCGCCCTTGGATAAATTGGTACCATTGTCAGTAATGATACTGTGTGGAAAACCAAACCGGAAAATCACCTTCTTGATGAACTGCACCGCTGTCGCTACATCACACTTGCTGACAGGCTCCGCTTCAACCCACTTGGTAAATTTGTCAACTGCCACCAAAAGGTGGGTTTTCTTATCCTTGGATCTTTTAAAAGGCCCAACCATATCCAGCCCCCAAGTTGCAAACGGCCATGTTATTGGGATCATCCTCAATTCTTGAGCCGGCACATGAGCACGCCTTGAAAATTTCTGACATCCATCACACCGTTTAACCAAGTCCTCCACATCAGCATGCTCTGTCAACCAGTAGAACCCGTGACGAAACGCCTTTGCCACCAGAGACTTTGAACCGGCGTGGTGTCCACAATCCCCTTCATGGATTTCTCTTAAGATTTCACAGCCTTCCTCAGGAGAAACACAACGTTGAAACGCCCCTGATACACTACAATGATGTAATTCACCATTGACAATCGTCATAGACTTGGATCGCCGGACTATCTGCCTGGCCAGAATCTCATCCTCTGGTAACTCCCCCCGGTTCATGTACGCAAGATAAGGAACTGTCCAATCCGGAATAACATGCAGGGCTGCCACCAATTGAGCCTCCGGATCAGGGATAGCCAAATCCACCTCACCTGGGAGCTTGACTGACGGGTTGTGCAACACATCCAAAAAGATGTTAGGCGGGACCGGTTTACGCTGAGAGCCCAACCAGCTTCTGCCAATGCGGATACCTTTGCTTGGATTCAATAAGCACCTCGCTGATATAATAAACCGGCCGCTGAACCGGATATTCCTTGCCTGCCTCTTTGCGTTCCACCATAATAGCCACGCTAACTGCCCGAGCATTGGCCGCTACGTATAATAATAGTGGCTCCTTGTCGACCGGAGCTGCAAGAACAGACGGATTGGCTAACTGCCGCTTCAGGTCCTCAAATGCTTCATCAGCAGCCGGACTCCAAATGAAATGGTCTGTCTTCCTCAGCATTTGGTACAAAGGAATGGCCTTCTCTCCGAGGCGGCTGATAAACCGACTTAGTGCAGCGATCCGGCCCGCCAAACGCTAAACATCGTTGATACATTTTGGTTTAACTAGGGATGTAATAGCCGTAATCTTCTCTGGGTTAGCCTCGATTCCTCTGTTAGACACCAGGAAACCCAATAACTTGCCTGCCGGAACACCAAAGACACACTTGGCCGGATTAAGCATCATCTTGTAAACTCGCAAGTTGTCAAAGGTCTCCTTCAAATCATCCACCAGTGTCTCCTTCTGTCTTGACTTCACTACAATATCATCCACATAGGCGTGCACATTGCGGCCAATCTGTTTATGCAGGCAATTCTGTTTACACCGTTGATAGGTGGCTTGGGCACTCTTGAGCCCGAAGGGCATAGATACATAGCAGAAGGCTCCAAAGGGAGTAATAAATGCTGTTTTCTCCTGGTCCTTAACCGCCATCTTGATCTGATGATATCCAGAATATGCATCCAAAAAAACTCAAACGCTCACAACCCGCCGTGGCATCAATGATCTGATCAATACGGGGGAGGGAAAAAGGATCTGCCGGACAGGCTTTGTTAAGATCTGTGTAATCCACACACATACGCCAAGTGTTGTTTTTCTTAAGAACCAGCACTGGATTAGCAAGCCACTCTGGATGGAACACCTCAATAATAAAACCAGCTGCTAAAAGCCTGGCCACTTCCTCTCCAATGGCTTTGTGTCTTTCTTCGTTAAACCGGTGGAGGAACTGTTTCACCGGTTTATACTTAGGATCCACATTAAGAGTGTGCTCAGCGAGTTCCCTCGGTACACCTGGCATGTCAGACGGCTTCCATGCAAAAATGTCCCGATTCTCACGAATGAACTCGATGAGCGCACTTTCCTATTTGGGATCCAGGTTGGCACTGATAGTGAACTGCTTGGACGAATCGCCGGGCACGAAGTCAACAAGCTTGGTCTCAGCTGCCGATTTGAACTTCAGATCTGAATCATGCTCTGTAGTTGGCTTCTTTAAAGGGGTCATATCCGCCGGATCAACATTGTCCTTATAATACTTCAACTCCTCCGTGGCACAGACTGACTCTGCATAAGCCGCATCACCTTCCTCACATTCCAAAGCGACCCTACGGCTCCCATGAACCGTTATGGTCCCCTTGTAACCCGGCATCTTGAGCTGCAAGTAGATATAACAGGGCCGCGCCATGAACTTGGCGTAAGCCGGCCGGCCAAACAAGGCGTTATACGGGCTCCGGATCTTCACCACCTCAAATGTTAGTTTTTCCGACCGGGAGTCGTGCTCGTCCCCAAAGGCCACATCCAGGGCTATCTTACCAACAGGATATGCAGATTTGCCAGGCACCACACCATGGAACACTGTATTCGACGGTCTGAGATCTTTGTCTGTTAAACCCATGCGGCGAAATGTCTCATAGTACAATATGTTAATACTGCTTCCTCCATCCATGAGTACCTTGGTGAATTTATAACCCCCACCTGAGGGTCTACCACTAATGCTAGCTGGCCCGGATTATCAACCCGGGGCGGGTGATCCTCTCTGCTCCACACGATAGGCTGCTCCGACCAGCGCAAGTAACGTGGTAAGGCCAGTTCAACAGAATTCACCGCTCGCCTGTGGAGTTTTCGGTCGCGTTTATCCAAACTAGTTGTGAAAACATGATATTGCCCATTGTTCAACTGTTTTGGCTGGCTCTGATAACCCGACTGCTGCTGCTGCTGCTGGCTGTTCTGCTTATTCTGGTGATTGTGACCGCCCTGATTGCGACCTGAATCGGAAGCTCCATTGTGATCCGGCCCGTGGAAACCGGATCATGTACCGCCACCTGTTCCGTGATCATACCGGAAAGCATTAGAGTTTTTGAACTCCTGCATGATATAACAATCTTTCCAAAGATAGTTAGCCGGCGCCTCCTTCGTCCCGTGCTTCGCGCAAGGCTGATTCAACAAATAGTTCAAACGGCTTGCGTTAGGATTGGGAGCCCCATTACGATTTGCCGCTTTACCTCTGCGCCGCTGCCCCTTGTCCTGTGCATTAGTGTTGGCCACAAAGTCCACGCTGCCATCCGCCTTGCGCTTACCTCCGGATCCATGACCCGCTAGTTTGTATTGCTGCTGTTTGGAGTTGCTATTCTTCTTTCCCTTCCCTGCTTCATCATCATCAGGCTCGGGATCCTTGGTACTGTCCGAATCGGCATACTTCACTAAAGCGGCCATGAGGGTTCCCATGTCATTACAGAACCGCTTCATGCGTCCCAACTTCAATTTTAGAGGCTCAAACCGGCAGTTGCCTTCCAGAGTTAAGATCGCAGAGTCAGCATTAATCCTGTCAGATGAGTGCAAAATTTCCGAAACGCGGCGCACCCAACGGGTCGTTGATTCTCCTTCCTCCTGGACACAAGCCGCCAGGTCTACTATGGACTTGGGCTGCTTACATGTATCCTTAAAATTCTGTATAAACCGGTCCCGCAACTGGGCCCATGAGCTGATAGAATTGGGTGGTAGGCTCTTTAACCAAGTACGAGTCGTGCCCTCAAGCATCATGGTGAAGTATTTTGCACATGCGGCCTCATCCACGTCCAGCATTTCCATGGCCATCTCATAACTCTCTACCCATGCTTCAGGGGGTAAATCAGCGGTGTAATTCGGCACCTTGCGTGGACCCTTGAAATCTCTGGGCAGGCGCACATTGCGTAAAGCGGGGATTAAACAAGGCACTCCCAAAGCGGATGCGACTCCTCGTCCGGCAAAGGTGGTAGGGCGAACCGGTGTAAGTTGATCCGCACCATCCTATGCTGCTAACTCGGCTTCCCTCCGTGTCCGGGCCCGGTCCACCACATCCTGAGCCTCGCAAACACCGCCTGCCGGGCTATTGCCATGTGCTGCTTCACAGCCTCGCGCATTGCTCGATATAGCCGGTTCATCCATGCGTCTGCTATAGCTCCGGCTTGGACGGGGCGTAGAGTGAATCCGATCACGGCTGTACGAGTATGCTTCCTGCTGAATCAGCGCGGTCCGGAGAAGCTCCTTAACCCGGCGTGTCTCTATCTCTTGCGGAGAGTCCCCTTCAACTGGGATAGCCTCTAATCGCGTGGCAGCTGCAACAAGGTTGTCCATAGGATTAGAATAATGACCTGGGGGCGTCTGGACCGGCGGAAAATTCATAATGTTCTGCTGAGGAGGTTCCATCAGGCGAGGTTGGACCGTCCCCCCTGGTCCTGGTGCCTCAATCCGGTTTGTCTCCGGGTACTGTGGCGGATTAATGGGTCCAGCTCCTGGAGTGTGAAAGAGACTTCGGGGGTCAAACCCTAACGGCAGGCGTGATCTGTGCTTCCGCTTCAAAACCTCCTGTGATGCGTTCTGGTCAAGCATGAGTTTATAGGCCTGGGCGTCCAAAGCGGCCCGTTCTGCAGCCATTCTGTCTTTTTCTGCTGCCAGATCCGCTTTGGCTTGCATGATCTGCTCTTTCACCTTTGCGATTTCTGCATTATGGGCCTCCTGATCCGCCGGATTGTCCTCTGCCATAAGCGCGGCTAGTGCATCAAACAGATCAGATAGAATTTGAACCGGCGGGCGCACAAGGCCTCCTGCCCCTGCTGCGGCTGCCGCTGCTGATCCGGAGAGCATTGCTGTGGCGGTCGAAGAGTGATTCGCCGCCTGTGTGCCGGCCATGAATATTCCAACCCGGTTGACCTAGCCCGGGGGGTCCGGAATACTGTCGCCATCGGAACAGCCCCTAATCTGGTCGTCTTGCAACTGGTATAGTGATTCGGTCTCTCCAATCGAGGACTCGTCATCGGAATAGACGACGGTCTCACTACCGTGTTCTGATCCGTCCTCACGCTCTCCTTCGTGGACGACTCCAACGAAGACACGCTTCACGGCCGGTTTAGCCCAGGTAGATCTCGCACGCTGAGCCGTCTCGATGAGGTTGGTGCAGATGTCCGGCTCAGGCCCAGGCTCACCGATTTTACCAATGAAAACGTGTATGCCACCAAAGGGGACCCGGTACCCGTACTTGATCGAATCGGCCTCGGGACCCCATCCTGCGTCGTCGATGTAGATCCTGCCCCGACAACTCTTGGTCATCCGGCCCACAACATAGCCTTCGAGTCCCTTGAGCTTGCCCTCCAAGATCGTCAAACCATCGTGCGATAGCCCCACGGTGGGCGCCAACTGTCATGGATTTGTCACGGCAGATGTCCTAGCGGAAGGACTTAGTCGTGGAGCCATCGCCACGGGTTTACTTGAAGGGGTTAAAGCGGACACAAAGACACGAGGGTTTTAGACTAGTTCGGCCCCTTCGATGAAGGTAAAAGCCTACGTCTAGTTGTGATGGAATTGATATGATCTCGATGGCTAGGGAGCAAACAAGCTTCACCTAGGCTCGAGTTGTCGTTCTCCCTGAACCGTCGCCGGGTCGTCCCCTTATATACACGGGTGACGCCCGTCGGTCCATAGAGTCCCAACCGGTTCATACTCGTATCCCGGTTGGTATCTTTCTATTCCTAACTTACAATACAAGTCATACATCAGGCCGGTTTACGGCTACATGTTCTAACCGACTACAGGCCTTGGGCCTTCATCTGTTTACGCCACTAATGAAGTTAACCCAACCCAAGTAGGCCGGTTTACGCCTAGTGGTAATATCCCCAACAGAAGCAAAAGAGCATTCTACAAATGGCAGTTGTCTCTGTAAAGAGAAACAGGCAATCCAAACTTCAAATGATATAAGTGAAGCACATGAAGTATTCTATAAAGCCATACTCAAAAGATATAAGTGAAGTGCAAACAGCATTCTATAAATCAACCAAGGACCATCTCATACCAGCATGGTGCATAAAAGAAAAGTTAAAACCTAAATGCAAAAGACGCTCCAAGACTTGCTCATATCGCATGAACGAAATGAATCTGAAAACATACCGATACTTGTTGAAGAAAGAAGGGATGCCTTCCCAGCATCCCCAAGCTTAGACGCTTGAGTCTCCTTGAATATTTACTTGGGGTGCCTCGGGCATCCCCAAGCTTGAGCTCTTGCCTCTCTTCCTTCTTCTCACATCGAGACCTTCTCGATCATCGAACACTTCATCCACACAAAACTTCAACAGAAAACTCGGTAAGATCCGTTAGTATAATAAAGCAAATCACTACTCTAAGTACTGTTGCAAACCAATTCATATTTTGTTTTTGCATTGTTTCTACTGTAATATAACTTTTTCATGGCTTACTCCACTGATATAAATTGATAGTTTCATCGAAACAAGCAAACTATGCATCAAAAACAGAATTTGTCTAAAACAGAACAGTCTGTAATAATCTGAACATCCACCATACTTATGATACCTGAAAAATTATACCAAAATTAGTAAAAATAAAAAATTTGTATAGGAAGACAGTGCTAAAAGAATCAGAACCATTTGATGTTCCAGCTAAAAATGTAAAATCGCGCACTACAGCCAAAGTTTCTGTCCTGCACCATACAAACCATCAAGCAAATGTAAACATCCTAAAGGCAAACCTTGGCACATTATTTTTATAATACAATGGAATTGTACAAGGGGATAATTATTTTTATTGAAAAGTTTCTGTAATCAAGATTCACAAAGTTTCCGTGAGCATGAACAAAGTTCAAGGCTAGCTCCCACTTCAACAATGCTTGTCTTTCTCATTTTCGCTTTCCTTTTAGAAAAAGTTTTGGGTTCCCCTCTTTATTTTTGTTGTTTTTAAACTATATGAAAGCACTCAACAGAAATAAATGACTCTCTAAAACTTCCGGGTTGTCTTCCTAGCAGCGCTTTCTTTAAAGCCATTAAGCTAGGCATATAGTGCTCAAGTAGTGAATCCACCCGGATGCCAAGGTATATCAAAGCCAATTTGAATCAACAATAATTTGTAATTTAGTAGTGAGCACAAAGTAACATATATCATGTAATGACGAAGTCTAACTCTCTTCCTATGCATTGGCATGTCATAAAAGAACAATTCATGCACACAAAGTAAAGGCCAATGCATAGTATAAACAGTTTCTTGCAATTTTATCATATTGGAAACATAGAGAGGTGGAGATATAGTTCCTCTCTCATAATAATTTCAAGTAGGAGCAGCAAGCACATGCATATTATATTCATCAAAATCATCATGTGCAACGGTAAAAGGCAACCCATCAATGTAATCCTTAATAAGTGCAAACTTCTCCGATATATTGTAGTTGGGAGAATTCAAAAAGATAATAGGACTATCATGCGTGGGTGCAATAGCAACAACTTCATGTTTAACATAAGGAACTATAGCAAGTTCATCTCCATAAGCATCATTTATATTGGCATCTTGGCCACAAGCATAGGAAGCATCATCAAAAAGGGGTATTTCAAAAGAATCATAGGGATCATAACAGTCATCATAGCAATCATCCTTCGGTAAGCACGAAGGGAAATTAAACAATGTATGAGTTGAAGAGTTACTCTCATTAGAAGGTGGGCACGGGTAGCTAATCCGCTCTTCCTCCTTTTGTTCTTCGCTCTCCTCATCATCTTTTTCATCCAATGAGCTCACAGTTTCATCAATTTCTTCTTCCATAGACTCCTGCAAAATATTAGTCTCTTCTTGGACAGCGGAGTAGTACTCAATATATGGTTCAACATAGGCATTAGAAGCATAATTATCATAGCAATATTTAGGTATGGCAAAATTTTCAGATTTGTAAAGAGTGGCATCATACTTTTCAATCAAAGAAGCAATTTCGTAAGCACCCTTAAAAGCAACAAATTCTTCAATTTGTTGAACATCATAGTAACTATAAACACCCTTAGCATAAGACGATACGATTCCATTATCAATAAACTCACATTGGTAGGGAAGGTGTTTCTTAGGGTCTTCAGAACAACAAGTATAATCATATATTTCACATAAATTCCAAGCATAGCATTGCAAACGATGAATTTGACCCAGTAAAAATTTCCCTTTTTCAGATATTCGGTGTCGCACATAACAAGCATGCTCATCTAAAGATTTGCCCTCAACTAAGCTAGTTGGGGTTTCAGCACGAGCACATAGGGATCGAAGATGATCCAAGTAATAAGCTTCAGCAGTGTGATAGATTTTGATTGGTTCTTCAACCATTGGTTCAGTAGGTACAACTAATTTTTTTGGTATTTTGCGTTTCCTACCATAACTAAAGATAGAAAACAACTAAGAACAGCAAATAAAAATTACTTAGTGATAAAGCAAACAAGCACACACGAGAATATTCACCCCACGCTATTGCTCCCCGGCAACGGCGCCAGAAAAAGGTCTTGATAACCCACAAGTATAGGGGATCAATTGTAGCCTCTTTCGATAAGTAAAAGTGTCGAACCCAACGAGGAGCTAAAGGTAGAACAAATATTCCCTCAAGTTCTATCGACCACCGATACAACTCTACGCACGCTTGACGTTCACTTTACCTAGAACAAGTATGAAACTAGAAGTACTTTGTAGGTGTTTTTGGGTAAGCTTGCAAGAAAGTAAAGAACATGAAAATAAAAGCTAGGGGCTGTTTAGATAAAGACACAACTAAATTAGTTTTAGTAGAGAGCTTTTGTCAACAAGAAAGTTATTTGTCCCTAGGCAATCGATAACTAGACCGGTAATCATTATTGCAATTTTATTTGAGGGAGAGGCATAAGCTAACATACTTTCTCTACTTGGATGATATGCACTTATGATTGGACTCTAGCAAGCATCCGCAACTACTAAAGATTCATTAAGGTAAAACCCAACCATAGCATTAAAGTATCAAGTCCCCTTTATCCCATATGCAAACAACCTACTTACTCGGATTTGTGCTTCTGTCACTCACGCCACCCACCATAAGCAAATCATAAGCATATTGCAAACCCTACAGAGGGAATCCCTCACGCTTGCGCGACACGGAGAGCACCATAGGACAGCACCAATAATAAAACATACAACTCAAACCAATCTTGATCGTCAAATAGCCATTAGGACAAAACAGATCTACTCAAACATCATAGGATAGCCATACATCATTGGGAAATAATATATAGTGTTGAGCACCATGTTTAAGTAGAGATTACAGCGGGTAAGAGAGAGGTTACACCACTTCATAGAGGGGGAAGAGTTGGTGATGATGGTGGTGAAGTTGTTGGTGAAGTTGTTGGTGAAGATGATGGCCCCCGGTGGCACTCCGGTGCCACCGGAAGCGAGGGGGGAGAGATCCCCCCTTCTTCTTCTTATTCCTTGACCTCCTCCCTAGATGGGAGAAGGGTTTCCCCTCTGGTCCTTGGCTCCCATGGCGTGGGAGGGGCGAGATGTAGGGGAACATAGCAATAATTCAAAATTTTCCTACGTGTCACCAAGATCAATCTATGGAGTCATCTAGCAACGAGGGAGGAGTGGATCTACATACCCTTGTAGATCGCGCGCGGAAGCGTTCAAGAGAACGGGGTTGATGGAGTCGTACTCGTCGTGATCCAAATCACCGATGATCCTAGCGCCGAACGGACGGCACCTCCACGTTCAACACACGTACGGAGCAGCGACGTCTCCTCCTTCTTGATCCAGCAAGGGGGGAGGAGAGGTTGATGGAGATCCAACAGCACGACGGCGTGGTGGTGGAAGTAGCGGGATTCCAACAGGGCTTCGCCAAGCGCTGCGGGAGGAGGGAGATGTGTCATGGGAGGGAGAGGGAGGCGCCAGGGCTTAGGTATGGTTGCCCTCCCTTCCCCCCACTATATATAGGGCCAAGGGAGAGGGGGGGTGCATCCTTGGCCCTTCCTCCAAGGAAGGGTGCGGCCAGGGAGGAGTCCATCCTCCCCAAGGCACCTCGGAGGTGCCTTCCCCCTTTAAGACTCTTTCTTTCCCTTATCTCTTGGCGCATGGGCCTCTTGGGGCTGGTGCCCTTGGCCCATACAGGCCAAGGCGCACCCCCTACAGCCCATGTGGCCCCCGAGGCAGGTGACCTCACCCGGTGGACCCCCGGGACCCTTCCGGTGGTCCCGGTACAATACCGGTGACCCCGAAACTTGTCCCGATAGCCGAAATAGCACTTCCTATATATAATTCTTTACCTCCGGACCATTCCGGAACTCCTCGTGACGTCCGGGATCTCATCCGGGACTCCGAACAACTTTCGGGTTACCGCATACTAATATCTCTATAACCCTAGCGTCACCGAACCTTAAGTGTGTAGACCCTACGGGTTCGGGAGACACGTAGACATGACCAAGATGACTCTCCGGCCAATAACCAACAGCGGGATCTGGATACCCATGTTGGCTCCCACATGCTCCTTGATGATCTCATCGGATGAACCACGATGTCGAGGACTTAATCAATCCCGTATACAATTCCCTTTGTCTATCGGTACGATACTTGCCCGAGATTCGATCGTCGGTATCCCGATACCTTGTTCAATCTCGTTACCGGAAAGTCTCTTTACTCGTTCCGTAACACATCATCCCGTGATCAACTCCTTGATCACATTGTGCACATTATGATGATGTCCTACCGAGTGGGCCCAGAGATACCTCTCCGTTTACACGGAGCGACAAATCCCAGTCTCGATTCGTGCCAACCTAACAGACACTTTCGGAGATACCTGTAGTGTACCTTTATAGCCACCCAGTTACGTTGTGACGTTTGGCACACCCAAAGCACTCTTACGGTATCCGGGAGTTGCACAATCTCATGGTCTAAGGAAATGATACTTGACATTAGAAAAGCTTTAGCATACGAACTACATGATCTTGTGCTAGGCTTAGGATTGGGTCTTGTCCATCACACATTCTCCCAATGATGTGATCCCGTTACCAACGACATCCAATGTCCATGGTCAGGAAACCGTAACCATCTATTGATCAACGAGCTAGTCAACTAGAGGCTTACTAGGGACATGGTGTTGTCTATGTATCCACACATGTATCTGAGTTTCCTATCAATACAATTCTAGCATGGATAATAAACGATTATCATGAACAAGGAAATACAATAATAACTAATTTATTTTTTCCTCTAGGCCATATTTCCAACAGTCTCCCACTTGCACTAGAGTCAATAATCCAGTTCACATCGATATGTGATTAACACTCAAGGTCACATCCCCATGTGACTAACACCCAAAGAGTTTACTCGAGTCAATAATCTAGTTCACATTACCATTTGATTAACACTCGATGAGTTCTGGGTTTGATCATGTTATGCTTGTGAGAGATGTTATAGTCAACGGGTCTGAATCTTTCAGATCCGTATGTACTTCGCAAATCTCTATGTCATCTTGTAGATGCAGCTACTACGCTATATTTGGAGCTATTCCAAATAACTGTTCTACTATACGAATCCAGTTTACTACTCGGAATAATCTGGATTAGTGTCAAAGTTTGCATCGGCGTAACCCTTTACGATGAACTCTTTTATCACCTCCATAATCGAGAAAATTCCTTAGTCCACTATTTACCAAGGATAACTTTGACCGCTGTCCTGTGATCCATTCTTGTACCCCTTGACTGACTCATGGCAAGGCACACTTCAGGTGCGGTACACAGCATAGCATACTTTAGAGCCTACGTCTAAAGCATAGGGGACGACCTTCGTCCTTTCTCTCTATTCTGCCGCGGTCAGGTTTCGAGTCTTACTCAATGTTCACACCTTATAACACAGCCAAGAACTCCTTCTTTGCCGATCCATTTTGAATTCCATCAAAATCTTGTCACGGTATGTATTCATTTGAAAGTACTATTAAGCGTTTTGATCTATCCTTATAGATCTTAATGCTCAATACTCAAGTAGCCTAATCTAGGTTTTCCATTGAAAAACACTTTTCAAATAACCCTATATACTTTCCAGAAATTCTACGTCATTTCTGATCAACAATATGTCAGTAACATATATTCATCAGAAATTCTATAGTGCTCCCACTCACTTCTTTGGAAATACAAGTTTCTCATAAACTTTGTATAAACCCAAAATCTTTGATCATCATCAAAGCATACATTCCAACTCCGAGATGCTTACTCCAGTCCCTAGAAGGATTGTTGGAGCTTTGCATACTTATTAGCATCTTTCAAGATTGACAAAACCTTCCGGTTTGTATCACATACAACCTTTCCTCAAAAAAAGGTCGAGGAAACAATGTTTTGACATCCTATCTGCAATATTTCATAAATAATGCTGTAATCGCTAATATAATTCCAACAGACTCTTAGCATCGCTACGAGTGAGAAAGTCTCATCGTAGTCAACTCCTTGAACTTGTCGGGAAACACCTTAACGACAAGTCGAGCTTTCTTAATGGTGATACTTACCATCATTATCCGTCTTCCTTTTAAAATCCATATGTACCTAACAGCCTTACGACCATCAAGTAGTTCTTCCAAAGTCTACACTTTGTTTTCATATATGGATCCTCTCTCGGATTATATGGCCTCGAGCCATTTATCGGAATCCGGGCCCACCATCGCTTCTCCATAGCTCGTAGGTTCATTGTTGTCTAGCAACATGACTTCTAAGACAGGATCACGTACCACTCTGAAGTAGTACGCATCCTTGTCATCCCACGAGGTTTGGTAGTGACTTGATCTGAAGTTTCATGATCACTATTATAAGCTTCCACTTCAATTGGTGTAGGTGCCACAGGAACAACTTCCTGTGCCCTGCCACACACTAGTTGAAGAGACGGTTCAGTAACCTCATCAAGTCTCCACCATCCTCCCACTCAATTCCTTCGAGAGAAACTTTTCCTCGAGAAAGGACCCGATTCTAGAAACAATCCCTTATTGCTTTCGGATCTGAGACAGGAGGTATACCCAACTGTTTTGGGTGTCCTATGAAGATGCATTTATCCGCTTTGCGTTCGAGCTTATCAGCCTGAAACTTTTTCACATAAGCGTCGCAGCCCCAAACTTTTAAGAAATGACAGCTTAGGTTTCTCTAAACCATAGTTCATACGGTGTCATCTCATCAGAATTACGTGGTGCCTTATTTAAAGTGAATGTGGTTGTATCTAATGCCTAACCCATAAACTATCGTGGTAATTCGATACGAGACATCATGGTATGCATCATATCCAATAGGGTGCAGTTATGATGTTCGGACACACCATCACACTATGGTGTTCCAGGCTGTATTAGTTGTGAAACAATTTCCACAATGTCTTAATTCTATGCCAAACTCGTAATTCAGATATTCATCTCTATGATCATATCATAGATATTTTATCCTCTTGTCACGACGATCTTTCAACTTCACCCTGAAATTACTTGAACCTTTCAATAATTCAGACTCGTGATTTATCAAGTAAATATACTCAACATCTTACTCAAATCATCTGTGAAGTAAGAACATAACGATATCCACTACACGCCTCAGCACTCCTTGGACTGCACACATCAAAATGTATTACTTCCAACAAGTTGCTTTCTAGTTCCATTTTACTGAAAACGAGGCTTTCAGTCATCTTGCCCATGTGGTATGATTTGCATGTCTCAAGTGATTCAAAATCAAGTGAGTCCAAACGGTCCCTTTGCATGGAGTTTCTTCATGCATATACACCAATAGACACGGTTCGCATGTCTCAAACTTTTAAAAAACGAGTGAGTCCAAAGATCCATCAACATGGAGCTTCTTCATGCGTTTTATACCGATATGACTTACGTGGCAGTGCCACAAGTAAGTGGTACTATCATTACTATCTTTTGGCGTGAACATGTGTATCACTACGATCGAGATTCAATAAACCATTCATTTTAGGTGTAAGACCATTGAAGGTATTATTCAAATAAACAGAGTAACCATTATTCTCCTTAAATGAATAACCGTATTGTGATAGACGTAATCCAATCATGTCTATGCTCAACGCAAACACCAAATAACAATTATTTAGGTTTAATACCAATCTCGATGGTAGAGGGAGCGTATGAAATTTGATCAACCTTGGAAATACTTCCAACACATATCGTCATCTCACCTTTTAGCTAGTCTCCGTTTATTCCGTAGCTTTTATTTCGAGTTACTAACACTTAGCAACCGAACCAGTATCTAATACCCTGGTGCTACTAGGAGTACTAGTAAAATACACATTAACACAATGTATATCCAATATACTTCTATCGGCCTTGCCAGCCTTCTCATCTACCAAGTATCTAGGGTAATGCTGCTCCAGTGGTTGTTCCCCTTATTACAGAAGCACTTAGTCTCGGGTTTGGGTTCAACCTTGGGTTTCTTCACTAGAGCAGCAGCTGATTTGCTGTTTCATGAAGTATCCCTTCTTGCCCTTGCCCTTCTTGAAACTAGTGGTTTCACCAACCATCAACAATTGATGCTCCTTCTTGATTTCTACTTTTGTGGTGTCAAACATCGCGAATATCTCAAGGATCATCATATATGTCCCTGATATATTATAGTTCATCACGAAGCTCTAGCAGCTTGGTGGCAATGACTTTGGAGAAACATCACTATCTCATCTGGAAGATCAACTCCCACTCGATTCAAATGATTGTTGTACTCAGACAATCTGAGCACAAGCTCAACAATTGAGCTTTTCTCCTTAGTTTGTAGGCTAAGAAAATCGTCGGAGATCTCATACCTCTTGACGTGGGCACGAGCCTGAAATCCCAATTTCAGCCCTCGAAACATCTCATATGTTTCGCGACGTTTCAAAACCATCTTCGGTGCCTCAATTCTAAACCGTTTAACTGAACTATCACGTAGTTATCAAAATGTGTATGTCAGATGTTCGCAACATCCACAGACGACGTTCGAGGTTCAGCACACTGAGCGGTGCATTAAGGACATAAGCCTTCTATGAAGCAATGAGGACAATCCTCAGTTTACGGACCTAGTCCGATAATTGCTACTACCAACTTTCAACTAAATTTTCTCTAGGAACATATCTAAACAGTAGAACTAAAGCGCGAGCTACGAATAATTTGCGAAGATCTTTTGACTACGTTCAGGATAATTAAGTTCATCTTATGAACTCCCACTCAGATAGACATCCCTCTAGTCATCTAAGTGATTACATGATCCGAGTCAACTAGGCCGTGTCCGATCATCACGTGAGACGGACTAGTCAACATCGGTGAACATCTTCATGTTGATCGTATATTCTATACGACTCATGCTCGACCTTTCAGTCTCTTGTGTTCCGAGGCCATGTCTGTACATGCTAGGCTCGTCAAGTTAACCTAAGTGTTCTGCATGTGTTCTGAGGCCATGTCTGTACATGCTAGGCTCGTCAACACCTGTTGTATTCGAACGTAAGAATCTATCACACCCGATCATCACGTGGTGCTTCGAAACGACGAACTTTCGCAACGGTGCACAGTTAGGGGGAACACTTTCTTGAAATTTTAATGAGGGATCATCTTATTTACTACCGTCGTTCTAAGCAAATAAGATGTATAAACATGATAAACATCACATGCAATCAAATAGTGACATGATATGGCCAATATCATATTGCTCCTTTTGATCTCCATCTTCGGGGCTCCATGATCATCATCGTCACCGGCATGACACCATGATCTCCATCATCATGATCTCCATCATCGTGTCTCCATGAAGTTGCCTCGCCAACTATTACTTCTACTACTATAGCTAACGGTTAGCAATAAAGTAAAGTAATTACATGACGTTTATGTTGACACACAGGTCATAAATAAATTAAGACAACTCCTATGGCTCCTGCCGGTTGTCATACTCATCGACATGCAAGTCGTGATTCCTATTACAAGAACATGATCAATCTCATACATCACATATCATTCATCACATTCTTCTTCGCCATATCACATCACATAGCATACCCTGCAAAAACAAGTTAGACGTCCTCTAATTGTTGTTTGCATGTTTTACGTGGCTGGTATGGGTTTCTAGCAAGAACGTTTCTTACCTACGCAAAAACCACAACGTGATATGCCAATTGCTATTTACCCTTCATAAGGACCCTTTTCATCGAATCCGATCCGACTAAAGTGGGAGAGACAGACACCCGCTAGCCACCTTATGCAACTAGTGCATGTCAGTCGGTGGAACCAGTCTCACGTAAGAGTACGTGTAAGGTCGGTCCGGGCCGCTTCATCCCACAATGCCGCCGAATCAAGATTGGACTAGTAATGGTAAGCATATTGAACAAAATCAACGCCCACAACTACTTTGTGTTCTACTCGTGCATAGAAACTACGCATAGACCTAGCTCATGATGCCACTGTAGGGGAACGTAGCAATAATTCAAAATTTTCCTACGTGTCACCAAGATAAATCTATGGAGTCATCTAGCAACGAGGGAGGAGTGGATCTACATACCCTTGTAGATCGCGCGCGGAAGCGTTCAAGAGAACGGGGTTGATGGAGTCCAACTCGTCGTGATCCAAATCACCGATGATCCTAGTGCCGAACGGACGGCACCTCCGCGTTCAACACACGTACGGAGCAGCGACGTCTCCTCCTTCTTGATCCAGCAAGGGGGGAGGAGAGGTTGATGGAGATCCAGCAGCACGACGGCGTGGTGGTGGAAGTAGCGGGATTCCAACAGGGCTTCGCCAAGCGCTGCGGGAGGAGGGAGATGTGTCATGGGAGGGAGAGGGAGGCGCCAGGGCTTACGTATGGTTGCCCTTCCTTCCCCCCACTATATATAGGGCCAAGGGAGAGGGGGGCGCAGCCTTGGCCCTTCCTCCAAGGAAGGGTGCGGCCAGGGAGGAGTCCATCCTCCCCAAGGCACCTCGGAGGTGCCTTCCCCCTTTAAGACTCTTTCTTTCCCTTATCTCTTGGAGCATGGGCCTCTTGGGGCTGGTGCCCTTGGCCCATACAGGCCAAGGCGCACCCCCTACAGCCCATGTGGCCCCCAGGGCAGGTGGCCCCACCCGGTGGACCCCCGGGACCCTTCCGGTGGTCCCGGTACAATACCGGTGACCCCGAAACTTGTCCCGATAGCCGAAATAGCACTTCCTATATATAATTCTTTACCTCCGGACCATTCCAGAACTCCTCGTGACGTCCGGGATCTCATCCGGAACTCCGAACAACTTTCTGGTTACCGCATACTAATATCTCTATAACCCTAGCGTCACCGAACCTTAAGTGTGTAGACCCTACGGGTTCGGGAGACACGTAGACATGACCGAGATGACTCTCCGGCCAATAACCAACAGCGGGATCTGGATACCCATGTTGGCTCCCACATGCTCCTCGATGATCTCATCGGATTAACCACGATGTCGAGGACTTAATCAATCCCGTATACAATTCCCTTTGTCTATCGGTACGATACTTGCCCGAGATTCGATCGTCGGTATCCCTATACCTTGTTCAATCTCGTTACTGGCAAGTCTCTTTACTCGTTCCGTAACACATCATCCCGTGATCAACTCCTTGATCACATTGTGCACATTATGATGATGTCCTACTGAGTGGGCCCAAAGATACCTCTCCGTTTACACGGAGCGACAAATCCCAGTCTCGATTCGTGCCAACCCAACAGACACTTTCGGAGATACCTGTAGTGTACCTTTATAGCCACCCAGTTACGTTGTGACGTTTGGCACACCCAAAGAACTCTTACGGTATCCGGGAGTTGCACAATCTCATGGTCTAAGGAAATGATACTTGACATTAGAAAAGCTTTAGCATACGAACTACATGCTCTTGTGCTAGGCTTAGGATTGGGTCTTGTCCATCACATCATTCTCCCAATGATGTGATCCCGTTATCAACGACATCCAATGTCCATGTTCAGGAAACCGTAACCATCTATTGATCAACGAGCTAGTCAACTAGAGGCTTACTAGGGACATGGTGTTGTCTATGTATCCACACATGTATCTGAGTTTCCTATCAATACAATTCTAGCATGGATAATAAACGATTATCATGAACAAGGAAATATAATAATAACTAATTTATTATTGCCTCTAGGGCATATTTCCCACACGAGAGCCCCTCCGAGATTGGATCTATCTCTCTGTCTCTCTCTGGTTCTGCGTTCTCCTCTGGCTCTGTTTCACCGTTTTGTATATATATGGAGATGCGTAACTCCGATTGGCCTGAAACCTTCGCCGTGATTTTTTTCCGAATATTAGCTTTCTTGCGGCAAAAGAAGAGCGTCAACCGCCTTACGGTGGGCTCACGAGGGTAGGGGCGCTCCCCCCTGCCTCGTGACCACCTCGGGCACTGGTTCACGTTGATTTTTCCTTCCAAATTTTCCATATTTTCCAAAAATAAGCTCCGTTCGTTTTTATCCCGCTTGGACTCCGTTTGATATGGATATTCTGCGAAACCAAAAATATGCAATAGACAGGAACTGGCACTGGGCACTGGATCAATATGTTAGTCCCAAAAATAATATAAAAAGTTGCCAAAAAGTATATGAAAGTTGAATAATATTGGCATGGAACAATCAAAAATTATAGATACGACGGAGACGTATCAATGGTATGATTTCAACTTCATGACATTCAATTTATTCGACAATTTACTCATAGGATATAAGTGAAGCACTAGAGTAAATAACAAGCTACTCCAAAAAGATATAAATGAAGATCATGAGCATAATATTTCTTTCTCTCAAATTAATTTAAGTGAATCAAGAGAGAATTTTTTTCAAAAATACAAAAGCACACCGTGCTCATAAATATATAAGTGAAGCACTAGAGCAATTCCATAGAAAAGAGCTTCGTTGACGGGATGTGAATGCCGCTTACCTAGCCTCCCAGGTAACTATTTGAGGACTCTATTTTATTTAAAAACTTTCAGATCTAAGTATTTTATTAAAAAAGCAAGAAAATGAAAATAAAATGACATTCCAAGAATAGCACACATCATGTGGAGAAGCAAAAATTTAGGCTCAACCGATACTAACCGATAATTGTTGAAGGAGAAAGGTAGGATGCCTATCAGGGCATCCCCAAGCTTAGATGCTTGAGACTTCTTGAAATATTATCTTGGTATGCCTTGGGCATCCCCAAGGTTGAGCTTTTGTGTCTCCTTAATTCCTCTCATATCATGGTTTTCCTATGTCTCAAAAGCTTCATCCACACAAAACTCAACAAGAACTCGTGAGATAAGTTAGTATAAACCAATGCAAAAACCTTATCATTTTGTACTATAGCAAATCACTAAAATTATTATTCAACATTGCATACTAAATGCCTCTGCATATTTAATACTCCTATCCTCAAACAGAATCATTAAACAAGCAAACATATGCAAACAATGCAAACATAACAGCAATCTGCCAAAACAGTACAGTCTGTACATAATGCAAGAGTATCAATACTTATTCAACTCCAAACATTATGAAAATTTCCAAAACTGTAGAAAATGTATCAGAGCTTATTTTGCAAAAAGTTTCAACATTTTATCATATTCTAACTTTTCTAGGGAATTTTTGCAACAGCGGTAAACTTTCTGTTTTGAAACAGCAACATGTAGACTTGCAAAATAAGCATGGCAAAGGCTATACTTAACATTTTTATTGAAATAAAAGATGCAAAACATTATTCTAAATAACAGCAAGCAAATCCTAACAAAATAACATGACGCTCCAAGCAAAACACATATCATGTGACGAATGAAAACATAGCTCCAAGTGAGATTACCGATAATGTTGGAGACGAAAGAGTGGATTTCTTCCGGGGCATCCCAAGCTTAGTTGCTTGGATATTCCTTGAATATTACCTTGGGGTGACTTGGGCATCCCCAAGCTTAGGATCTTGTCACTCCTTATTCTCCTCATATCGGCATCTCACCAAAAACTTGAAAACTTCAATCACACAAAACTTAACGAAACTTTGTGACATAGGTTAGTATGATAAAGAGCAAACCATTTCACTTTAGTACTGTCAAAGACAAGACTCATAATTGTTTCCACACAATTTCTACGGTAGCATATCATTTCCACAATTTATATTGAGCAATATAAGCCATAGAAACTACTCCCTTCGTTCGGAATTACTTGTCTCGGAAATGGATGTATCTAGAATTAAAATACGTCTAGATACATCCATTTCTGCGACAAGTAATTCCAAACGGAGGGAGTAGAAAACAAGCAAACTATGCTTTGAAAACAGAATCTGTCAAAAACTGAACAGTCTATAGTAATCTGTGCTCCAACCATACTCCTGCTACTCCAAAAATTCTGAAAAAATAGGAAAACCTGGGTAATTTGTCTATTATTCTTCTTCAAAAAGAATCATCATTTTATCACACTTATGTTGAAAACGAGAATTGTTTTCCTGAGCGCAAAAGTTTCTGTTTTACAGCAAGATCAAATCAACTATCACCGTAAGCCATCCCAAAAGTCTTACTTGGCACTTTATTGAAACAAAAGCAATAAAATATGATTACTATAGTAGTCTAATCATGTGAACACACAAAAACAGTAGGTAAAAGTGTTGGGTTGTCTCCCAACAAGCGTTTTTTTAGTGCCTTTTAAGCTAGGCATGATGATTTTAATGATGCTCACATAAAAGATTAGATTTGAAACAAAAAGATAGCATCATGAAGCATATGACTAGCACATTAAAGTCTAACCCACTTCCTATGCATAGGGATTGTGAGCAAACAACTTATGGAAACAAGAATCAACTAGCATAGGAAGGCCAAACAAGCACAACTTCAAAATGTTCAACACATAGAGAGGAAACTTAATATTATTCGATCCGAGGTCGAGAATGGAGGTGGACGCCGAGATCAAGAAGATGTTCCACGACATCAAACTGCCGGTAGACATGCTGGACATTGAGAAGGAGCTCCGAAAGAACGGCGAGAAGCCGGCCACCGACACAGCCAAGAGACCCTCCGCTGAGCAGGTCCACGGCCGGCAACCAGGGCCGAAGAAGGCCAGGAAGAAGCCGCGCGGGATCACCAGCAGGACCAAGCTCACTAACGCCTATCTCCCGGGACTCTTTCGACTTGCCTGTAGATAATAAGGACTCAAAAGATTTCGTCTGACACAAGTTGTAACTGATGGAGGTGGACCTGCCTAGCAAGCAATATCGAGTGTAGAACTATTTTTTCTTCTGAAACTATGGAGTTATCTAGGATTACAGTCAATGAGTTTATTGGAGAAACCTAAGAACAAACGTGACATTTAGCTCTGAAAAATTGAACAGCTAACAACCTCGAGGATGTGAAAATCCCGAAATAGGCTTTAGGTAAATTCCACTGTCTGGCCCAGGTGACAGAAAATGACCTATGTAGTTTGTGTCATTCCTTTGAACAGTTTCAGTTAAAAAATAATGCCCAGATTACAACAAACGGTGCACTGCAATCAGATAAAACATCACTACATTTCCAAAAACAGAGGTCTATCAAACGAACACATGTGCCACACGTCCAAAAACCAAGACTTAGAAGTACTCACCTGTCAAAAGCAATGCTACACGGCCAGTGGAATACTATATCCTGATATAGCACTCCAGAGCATGACAATGCCAGCCTGCATCTGAACTTGGATCCGTCCACTACTAGGAAAAGGCATGCTAGTGGCACACCGGATTTGCCTTCTAATGGCGCACTACTGGTGCGCCACTGGCATCACGCCATTAGAATTAAATTCTAATGGCGCACCACTGGTGCGCCATTAGTATCTGGTGTTCTAATGGCACACCACGTAGTGCGCCATTAGTATAGCCTGCAGTGCGCCATTAGAATGCCTCCCAGGGGGCCATATGTACCCATGTGCTTTGGCATTTTAATGGCGCACCAACAGTTAATGCGCCATTAGTGTGATGATCACAGTGCGCCATTAGTGTCTTGTGTGGTGCGCCATTAGTATGAATATTAGGTTTTTTTTGCTTTTCTGATTTTTGCACAGGTTACAAAATATATTATTGGACAGAATATAGACAGCAGCACACAGCAACATCAGATTCATTGAATACAATAGAAGATTAGTCTCCGAATACAATTCATCATATTAGTCTCCGAATTCAAAAGACCGAACAAAGATAAAACATTACAAGTCTCAAGACCGCGAGTATCGAGTTTGCCTTCACATTACAAGTCGATATCGATCATCTAAACTACCATCACATAGAAGAGAGCTGTGGTCATCACGATGAGCATCATCGCGATCAAACTGGTCTTCATCCGGTTCCTCCAACGCTCCCTCCTCTCTCCCTCTAGATAGCGGGCGTATCTACATTCGGCCTCCGCCCTAGTGGTGTACCCTTTGTAACTGTTACCGCTGAAATGGTGAACCTGTCTCCGACACTCCTCCCAGTCGTCGTAGACTCCGGGAACCTTACCCTTGTACACGACATACGACGGCATCTCTATGCACAAGCCAAACAATAGACAATACATAAGCAATATGTAAGTATGCAACAAAAGGATCGGAGGAGAAAAGCAAGACATTAATAGCACGATTCATGGTCCTACTAATAAATAGCATCGATTACATCTAAGTTGAACGACTGTCCAAACCAAAGAGACATACGAATTCATTAAATTATAATTACAACATGAGCCAATTAATGTTTCAGAACTACACATCACTACGTTCGACTCGACTCATCGGACAGGAACGTGGATGAAGCCGTCGTCTGTCGTGATGGTCATGAAATCACGGTCGTTGTCACCCTGCATTTGTAGCATTTCATCTATCTCAATGTTGGACGGTTGATATCTGAGGAAGAACTGCCCCGAGGTATGAAGGACATCTTGATGGATGATGTCCGCAAACTCCGACTGGATGCGAAAGAATTCTTGTCTGAGGTCCGCGTTCTGGACTGCCGACAAGCTCGCGGCCCAATCTTTGAGATTATCTGGTAGCAGAAGTTGATGATGGTCCCTTACGATCGCCCGCATGTGATGGAGGGCATAGTAGGCATCCTTCTGACCGTTAGGCGGCTGCTTGACGCAGCAGAACTTTGTATTGTGTGAGAACATGTGCTTGTCGTACTTACGAACTGCCCTGGTGAAGGTGCCTCCAGATTTGGCGTAGGCGGGGAGAACATCATCAAGAACTTTCTTGACATTTGTGTAGTCTATCTTGGAGTTACGGTTCGGGTCTAAATACGTGGCCATGGAATATTTCGGGCTTAAGAGGATGAGTGTGCAATGTGTGTCACTGCACAGAACACAGAATGTTAGAAAAAAAAGAACGATCAAAATCTAAGAAATCGTATGTTATGGGGCGGTTAAGGGATGACTTACTCGGGAAAGTAAGCCACAAGGAAGTTATCCTTATCTGGGTTTGCCACAATGACGCCTTCGAGGTGTGAACTCGCAACTTGGCGGTCCCCAGCGCTGCTCAAGTGCTTGGCACGCATGTAGAAGGGGTCGACTATCACGATGTCCGGGGTCTTGTCTCAAATGATCCGCATCTCCATACTCAGCGAAAACAGCCGAACGAAGGTGTAGTGCAGCGGATGAAGGTTAAACATAGCAAAGATGTCATCAAACCGCAGGACGATCGTACCCCCGATGTCTCCATCCACAAAGCCCTTGCCCTCTAGCACCTTGGACACTAAAATCGGGTATGCCACATCCTTCTCTCTGAGACGCCGCTTCTCCAAAGAAAGAACATTGTCGTGCAGACTCCGCATAGCACCGGTTGCAGCATTCAGCATATTTGGCGGTAGCATCGCCCTACCCGCCACATGCACCCTCCTCGAGATATCCTTAGGTGAAGGTGGCCCGTCCTGAGCACGGATCGAACTCGGTGCCGGCTGGCTCGCACCGACGCCCTTGTTAGTCTTTCGTTTCCGTCCCTTCTTCTTGATCTCCTGTAATGGGACCGAGTTTTGCTCACAGACCGCCTTCTTGAGCGTGTTGGGGCTGATAATATTTTGCACCTCAGTTATCTGAGGCTCGGTGAAGGCGGGAGCTGGAGGCGTGTCCTGAGAACTGAACGCCAGATGACGCCTATTGCAATTGGATTTCTCCGCCGTACCAGCTAGATCGCGGTCGTCTTGGTTGGGTTCTTGAGAAAGAGGCCTGCAGAACTCGTCAGCGTACCCATGTTCGGCAAAGTACTTATCAACTTTGGTAAATGTACCATCGTCGTTGTCGTCGCCGTCCGGATCCTGTGCCATAGGGCTATCCGGATCCTGTGCCATAGGGATGTCCGGCAGGTCCGGTAGCGTTGCGGCGTTCTTGCCATGGCTTGGCGCCGGCACGACTGGCGGTCTTGTCAGTGGGGTGGTGTCCCCCGCCCCCAAACGAATCTGGATCTTCGGCCAAAGCAGGGGCCAGTTTACGCAGGTGCTGAGGGTCATCTCATCTTCTTCCTCGGCCCCAGCGGGTCGAATCGGAGGTAACAGCTCATCGCAGCCTGGCAGCACCTGAACCACTTCAACCCTATACATTGTGGGTGGCATCAGATTACCGTGGAACATGGGGTTGCCCGGTTGAACGATTCTGCACTTGGCGACATCGACCAACTCGGCGCCCACGAAGTGCAGAAGAGTGCAAGGAACATCGGCGGTGCCCTGCGAAAACATGTACAGGACGTCAGGGATGCCCAGTCAAAGGCAAGGAGATGAAGTCATCGGCCGAGAGGCTTAGTTACCGTGATGCCGTCGAGCTCGGCTAATGTCGAGGCATCGCCAATGGCGGGCGTGCAACTGACGGAGGGGGCGCTTGCTGGCGAGGTGCCGGCCGACGTACACCCGGGTGCATTAAGCTCCAATGCCCGTGCCGGCACCGGAGACACGAATACCGCCTCCGCCGGAGACACCAATGGCGCCGCCGCCGGAGACACCAATGGAGCCGCCTGCGCGCTGTGCGAGTTGCTGGCCGTGAAGCTGGGAACCGGGGAGGCCCCTGTTGGCCGCCCGCAATCCACATCGTCAGCCCATGAATCAACGTAGGCACCATGGCGTTGAGCGTCGTTCCAAGTAGTTGTTGCACTTGCTCTTGGACAAGCTCCGGAATCCGCACCACTTGTGCCTTGAGTTCTTCAACCTCGCGCGTCTGGCTTTCCGAGCTGGTCTTTTTCTCCTTCCGCACACCAGCGGTATAGTATGACCCCCATTTTGTGGACAAGCCTTTGCCGGCCACACGACCAGCTGACGTCGGTTAGTGAGCTTATCCTTGTTTTTCATTACGTTCAACGCCCTATTTAAAGGGGTGTCGAAAGGGGAGCTCTTAGACGACCCGGCGCTACTGCTTTCAGTGTCCTGCGAAAGGAACGTGAACCATTTAGAAATATTGGGGATTAATTAGAGTGCAACCATATGGAGCTAATTACGCGAGGGTGTATTCCTTACCAGAAGAAGCTCAAGCGCCCTGGTCTTCGGATCCGTGGTAAGCTCCTTTGTTATCGGGTCCTCCTTGTACCGGGCCCTGACATAGTTCCTGGTCTGCTTGTCACCGTTGTATTTCTCGAAGCGGGGTGGTATCCCTTGCTCGGCATGCTCCGCGTCCTCCTTGTCCCATATAGGCTCCGCCACTCTGTAACCGCCAGGACCGAGTTTGTGTTCCCCTAAGTTCAACTCCCGCATTTCTTTCCCCCACTGACTTGATTCGGAGGTTGCACTGCTCTCGCACTTGATCTTGAACTCCTTGTACTCATCTTCGCTCATCAAAGGATATTTCGCCTTGATCTGCTCATAACTATCACCTTTATCAATCATTCTCTTCACCGCGCTTTTCCAAGTAGACAGGGTCGTGCTCATCTTCGTGAGGGCAGCACTGTTCACTTTATTCCCTGAGAGGCGTGTGTTTTCAAATTCGGCGGGGAACTTGTATTGTTCGTGCAGCTTCGTGAAGAGGAGGTTGCGCAAATTCCCTCGGTCCTTATGCCTAAGGTTCTCGGTGTTGATCGAGACGGTGCTTCGGAGAGTGCACCCGAGCTGAACTGAGTACCCCTTGACTATATGTTTGGGCTCCGTTGGATTCCCGTCGGAGTCCACTTGAGTGAATTCCTCCTTGACGGTGCGGAGCGCATTCGGGCGCCGGTCCTTCCTTTGCTTCTTCGGTTGTCTACCATTTGTGTGTGCGCCGCCATCATCAGTGGTGGCATCCTCGGCGGCACCATCAGTGGTGTCATCCCCGACGCCACTAGGGGTTGTGTAATCAGGATCGATGTCTTCCACGGTGTCCTCATAGCGGTGAGGTTGTTCCTCCATCTCCTGGGACAGCTCCCAGAATTGCTTGCCGCCCGAACCACCGGCCTCATCGTTGTGGGCCATGTTTCGCTCTAAATAGGAAAAAAGTTTGGTCAAAAAGTTGGTTATTGTCAAGGAACAAGATCATGGTCTCATCATTTAGGGTTTGTCGACACCGAGGCACCCTAAAAGCCTAAGCTTTCATCATTTAGGGTTTGTCGACGCCGAGGCACCCTAAAATCCTAAGCGTACATCATTTAGGTTCTCATCGACACCGAGGCATCCGGGGCAGCCAAGTTAAGTTTTCATCATTTAGGGTTTATCGATGCCGAGGCACCCTAGGTTGGGCCTAATCACTTGGCACTAATAACTTGGCTCTATTGCCACCTATGTTGGGTTTATCATCTAGGGTTTATCGATGCTAAGGAGAATTCTAAGTTGGGCCTAATAACTTGGCTCTATTGCCACCTATGGTTTAATGCAGCAAGAATGGCAGGGCAGTTGATCCTACTTAACTAAGTACTAAGATACCCCGGTCCATGCATTAGTCGCAAGTACCCCATATGTCCTCAGTTCATCTTTTGCATACATTATTTTTTAAGCTAAACTTCATTGCTAAGTATGTTACTATATGATGTTCTTCAACAGGGACTCCCAATGAGTGTTGTGCCTGATTGGATCGAGACTAAAGGTACCATGAATATTGTTAGCTTACGGCCAAGATATCCTACAATGCACTTTAGTGCATTCAGGATTTCTAATAGCGAGGAATGCTTAATAGTGGAAGACTGGAGCAAAATTTTGAATGATCGCAGAGAAGTACTGGGGGCAGCAATCAAAAGCGCAGCCCACGATTAGGAGACGGGTTCATCTGCATGCTCCAACTTGATGAAGGAGTGCTATACATGTTTTATGTTATTTTACCTTAGAGAGAGCAGCAGGAGTGATTAGCTAGCTAGAAATGAGTTTGAAGATGATGATGATGTGCTACACCATGACTATGATGATTAAATAGCTAGTGTTTGTGGTAATGACTGATGATTATTATTAGCTAGTGTTGGTGGTGATTAGATAGCTATCGCAGCTAGTGTTGGTGATGATTAGCTAGCTAGAATGAGTTTGAAGATGACGATGTGCTACACTATGACTATGGTGATTAAATAAATATTGTTGGTGGTAATGACTATGATGATGATTAAATAGCTTGTGCTGGCGGATTAGATTCAAGTGGAGGCAACATGTGGTGCACATCGAAAGTACTACTAGTCCAAACTAGATCAAGTTTGGATTAGTAGTATACTTTTGACATGCACCACATATTGCCTCCACTTGAACCTAATCCACCTTCATTTGACACACTGTTATGGACATAATGATATAAACCTCATAATTGGTATTGTACCAAAATTTGTATAACATCGTATAAATACACTAAAAATGAAAAAAAGAGTACTAGTAGCGATGGATAAGAAACACGCTACAACTAGCTAGATTAGCAGCAGCGCGGGACAGAACAAGCGCTGCCGCTATGTGTCTTAGCACTAGCGCTTGTCGCATGCGCTACTGCTAAGTAATAGCTGTAGCGCCTTATTGGTAGTGCGGCTGCCCGCGCTACTGATAGGCCAAAAAACCAGCGCTACTGCTAGGCTTTTCCCTAGTAGTGACATACTCAACCATCATATAGTATTCTATGATTGCTAACACTCACCGCATACACATGAACAAAATGTTTCGACCGGACACATAGAAAGATAGGGGCTTATTGTTTTGCCTCCCAACGTATTCACCTCAAGGGTGATGTCAACAATAATAACTCATGCTACTCATATTCAACTGGACATATGTGCCTAGATCTTTCCTCACCACATGATGCTTGCCAAAAGAGAAAAATAAAAAGGAATAGAGAGAAGAACTTTGACTCTTTGCATAAAAGTAAATACATAGATAGGCCCTTCGCAAAGGGAAGCAGAAGTTGCCATGCACTTATTTGTTTGAATGCTCAACCCCTTAGCGCAAAAGAACGTCATGATATATTGCCCCTTATGATAGCAACCTTTATTATGCAGTCTGTCGCTTTTATTCTTTGCCATCACAAGTTCGTACAACGCTCAATTTTCTCTTACACTAAATGATCTAACACTTTTAGAAGCAATTTTGATTGCCTTATTGCACCGATGACAACTTACTTGAAGGATATTATTCAATCCCTAGGTAGGTATGGTGGACTCTTGAAAATAAGATTTGGATTTAAGGGTTTTTGGATGCACAAGTAGTATCTCTACTTGGTGCGGAACTTTTGGCTAGCAAAGATGGGGGGGGGGGCAAGCACCACATGTTGAAGGATCTATGACAATATAACTTCTATATGAATATGAACAAACATAAACCATTATGTTGTCTTTCTTATCCAACGTCAACAATTTTGGCATATAATATTTTGATGGGAACTCACAATCATAAAAGATTTCCATATAGTGTATTTGCATGTGAAAGTTTTCTTCCTTATACTAATTATTCGTGAATTGCTTGTATGACCAATATTGTGATTGTCGAGCCTTAAAAGATTTCACTTTCTAAACCCAATGTGAAGCTACCACTAGGCATGGTTGATAACCCACAAGTATAGGGGATCAATTGTAGCCTCTTTCGATAAGTAAGAGTGTCGAACCCAACAAGGAGATAAAGGTAGAACAAATATTCCCTCAAGTTCTATCGACCACCGATACAACTCTATGCATGCTTGACGTTTGCTTTACCTAGAACAAGTATGAAACTAGAAGTACTTTGTAGGTGTTTTTGGGTAAGCTTGCAAGAAAGTAAAGAACACGAAAATAAAAGCTAGGGGCTGTTTAGATAAAGACACAACTAAATTAGTTTTAGTAGAGAGCTTTTGTCAACAAGAAAGTTATTTGTCCCTAGGCAATCGATAACTAGACCGGTAATCATTATTGCAATTTTATTTGAGGGAGAGGCATAAGCTAACATACTTTCTCTACTTGGATCATATGCACTTATGATTGGAACTCTAGCAAGCATCCGCAACTACTAAAGATTCATTAAGGTAAAACCCAACCATAGCATTAAAGTATCAAGTCCCCTTTATCCCATACGCAAACAACCTACTTACTCGGGTCTGTGCTTCTGTCACTCACGCCACCCACCATAAGCAAATCATAAGCATATTGCAAACCCTACACCGGAAATCCTTCACGCTTGCGCGACACGGAGAGCACCATAGGACAACACCAATAATAAAACATACAACTCAAACCAATCTTGATCATCAAATAGCCATTAGGACAAAACAGATCTACTCAAACATCATAGGATAGCCATACATCATTGGGAAATAATATATAGCGTTGAGCAAAGTCATGCTAAAATTCACGGAAAATTTTAGCATGACCTTTGCTGAAAATAGGACATATGGAGTACCCGAATTTGCCAGAACGGAAGTTAATCGACATTCCGGCAAACTCAAGGGCAACTCGGGGTACCTGCAAATTCATCACGACATAATGGTCGGAGACAAAACCCAGCAAACTAGCAAGATGATCATCATCTTTGCAAGACAGTAGCTCAAGTTTTTGACAGTAGCCTCTGAAGAAAACAGCATTGCAACATTCAAGTTCACAGGATAAAAAAATCATCCACATTCACCAACCCACATGATGTTAAAACCCACATGAGCTGTAAACAGACTTAAAAAACCCACATGATGTTATAATTGTATACACTAAACATGATGATACCAAATGGGAAGGAAAACTGTATCACTCTAGATTAGTGTAGCCACTATCTAACAAAACCAGAATGTTAACAAAATTACACCATGATCATACAAAATTCTTGTAGCAGTACAATGAGTTCACAGGATAAAAAAATCATCCACATTCACCAACCCAAACTGGTGGAGATACAGCAAACCAGCTAAGTTTTTAGTTTTTAGTTGAGCAATGCAGCGACAGTGTGATAGGCAAGTTTCAGCTAGCAAAGTGTCACAATTCAGACAACAGAGTAGCTAAGCATAGCAAGTGGATAGTTTAGTCAGTATACTAGTACTCTTTAGAAAGCATGAGACATATATTACCTGGAGGAGACTTCGTCTGAGAGTTGCCTGTGAATTGAAAATACAACGAGATCAGCAAAGGACAGTAAGATATATACTGAAATTATCATAACAAAATGCCAGCTACTGCCATGGTCAAAGAATAGATTATGATAGCTGGACAAGTACATGTCAAACTAGATAATTTTCAGAACCGGTTTAACCACCGCAGGATAAAACAATGCATCCAAGACTGGGCTTAGACTAATATCCTCATAGCATAATCTGACATCAAGCAAATATTATAAGAACAGTGAAAATGTATGTTCACTGCAAATGAATATGGACCAAGTGTTCTCATTAACTACTTAAAGAATTAGTTTCATATTGTTGCATGAGAATTGTAGAGAGAAAAGATACATGGTTCTACTTCTGGGATTGGTTACATCTCTTATTGTTCACATTCTTGTCAAAGGACTTTAACCATTAATTATCAGAAGAACTAATGCACATTTAAACACCCTGAATCCGGAAGAAATAATACAACACTACATAGTACCTCTGTAGTTTCCATGCCAAACTTTGGGTGATATCAAACCATTAGAAAGCATGATCATGAGAACAACATCAGTTTGAAAGATATTGTAACCCCTCCTGGTAACAAATATTCATCTACTCATTTGTAGATACCTAGGAGTAACAAGACTGCACTTGCCAATAATGTTTTATTTATGCTTCCCAAGGACCAACTCCTAAACTGAACACAAAAAATTGTGTGCACATCTGCAAGTTGTAGAAGGAAAAGGTGCAACACTAAAAAACTATCAAACTAATAGATCCATTAATCAATTATGGACTTCTTGCATGTTACATCTATCATTAGTGGCCAGAAATAATAGTAATTAATGTTTCATATTGTTGCATGAATCCAAACTCACTGGAAAATTCACTAATTGAGCCTAGCTACTTAAAGAAAGAATCTCTAGGCGGATGCTTAGTTGAGACTAGTATCCTCTAAAATGCATCTAAATGCAAGCTCAGAGATTTGAACATTTGGAAAACCCTAGCTACTTAATTCTCCAACCCCCTTTCCTTGTCCAAATTTCTCCAAGACCCAACCCTAGAACACATCAGAAGGAAATAAAGAGGGGGAAGAGGGGGAAGCGGCTCGGGTGCTCACTTGGGAGGTCGAGGGCGACTCGGGGCAGCCTAAGCTAGTCGAGGCGGCGTGAATTCGGCGTCGAGCGGTGGCGGTCCTCCTGGGCAGGCCGCGCGGTCGAGGGCGTCGAGCGGTGGCGGTCCTCCTGGGCGTCCGAGCTCGTTCGGGTCCTCATAGTCGAAGAGGAAGACGGTGGCGGTCCTCCTGGGCAGGCCACACGGTGTTGGACGGCGAGCACGTCGAGGGCGCAGGCGGGGCCGCGGGGGGAGGGGGCGCTTGGGCGGGAGGACGTCGAGGGCACTCGGCTCGGGGACGGCGAGGGAGGCGGCGCTCGGCTCGGGGACGGCGAGGGAGGCGGCGAGGGAGGCGGCGCTTGGCTCGGGGACGGCGAAGGAGGCGAGGGGGCGGCGAGGGGGACGGCGAACACGGGGGGCAGCGGGTGAGATCGATGAGGCAGGGGAGAGATTAGAGAGATTGGGGATTTAGTGTGGGGGGAAGCTTTCTAATGGCGCCGCGGTGGTACTTGTCTTGTTTCTCTTCCTCATTTCTTGCCCGACCCCCATGGACGACTTCACAGTCATCTTCATCACCTTGCCACCGATAGCCATCCATGAAACCACGCAAGAGCAGGTGGTCCCACACCTGCCCGGAATTCGGGTCCGCAATAAGGCTCTTCAGCTTGCATCTTCGACACGGACATCTTATCTCCGTCTCGTTCTTTTGAAGCATCTCGTCCTTCGCGGAGCTCAAAAACCTATTCACGATGCCTTCAGTCATCGTGCGGACCATGGTCGCCTGCGGGGTAGAGCAAAACGATATTTTAGAACCAAGAAATTTTTTGGCATGACCTTCCCTAAAAATAGGATCAAAAAGAATGCATAGTGCCAAAATTCTCGCCGAAACGGAAATGAATCAAAACATTCCGGCAAAATATTGGCAACTATCGCATTCCAAATACCGGTACCTTCAAACACAAACATATATGCAACACCACAAACACATGCAACACCACAAACATACATAGATCTAGCTAGGCCACAAAAAGTGCATGTGCACGTTGTTGGAGCGAGCTAGGAAGAAAAAAAGTAGATCTATATCATGAAGATAGCTTTCCCCTTACTTACCTATCAAAAAAAGGTAATTTCACCACTTAATTTTGATGAATTTATGGTGGAAATGAGGTGAGGAGGAGGAGATGGCCGAAAGCTTGGAGAAGGAGATGGAGGGAATGAAGTGGGGAAAGTGAGTGGGTAGGTGTGGGCTGTCCAAAATATCTTGTTGGGGTCCCAGGTTACTAATGGCGCACCACCAGCAAATGCGCCATTAGTAATCCTGGTTATTAATGGCGCACCTGCAGGTGGTGTGCCATTAGTAGTTTTGCAAAAAAGTAAATATATATATATATATACTAATGGCGCACCGGGTAATAGTGCGCCATTACTAGTTTAAACTAGTAATGGCGCATTGTGAAACGATGCGCCATTAGTAGTTTTGCAGAAAAAAAGAATAATTTTTTTACAGTAATGGCGCACTGTCTGCTTGGTGCGCCATTACACTTAGAACTAGTAATGGCGCACTTCGACCTGATGCGCCATTAGTATGTATGGAAAAATGGAAAAAATAATAATTTAATACTAGTGGCGCACCCTGTTTCTGGTGCACCATTAGTGTCTTCCACACTAATGGCGCATCACCAACCGGTGCGCCATTAGTATATAGTAGTGGCGCACTGCTTCCATGGTGCGCCATTAGTATCAATCCTATCTATAGCCCTTTTCCTAGTAGTGGTCAATGTGAGGCTGGATGCAACAAACTGAGATGACACTACCAAGGGGCACCAGCATCATGTTAACTAGTAACAAGTCCCCCATCTCCCAGTTGGATGTGGAGTTGTGGACCTCGATCAACTTTGATGGGTACCGTGACATGTTCTACCATGTCGGAGTGATTGTAGACTGGGAATGGCGCAGAAATGGCACTTGTCACGGAGCTTCTCATGGCAAGATGAACATATGGCATGCCCAACAGTGCACTGAGGAATGGAGATGAAACTGTAAATGTATGAATTGGTCAATATGCTGAAATATGAACAGCATACATATGTACTTTTGTTGCTGTTCTGACCAGACCTGACGGATTGTACATATGCCATCAAAGTGGTTGGAGCCAATTTTCGTACTTCAGAGTTAAATTTACAGCCGTTTTATGTCCTCTCAAAAACTTTAGGATATTTTCATACAAACCAACCTACCTCCCCTACTGCAAAAATAGATAAATGTCAATACTTCCAGTAATACAGTATTCCTTCCCTTGTTTATGGTTTCTGTGCAATGATGAGCTTAACGCTTCAGCTGTCCATCTATATTCGATTTCTTGACCCGTTTCTGCTCCGGTGCTCCCCCCTGGGCTGAACGCGGGGTGGAAAAACACATCGACGGCCAGGATGAACCAAAAACGGTTCATAACGAGAGGCACGATCGTCTTTGTTGCCCCCGCGTATAGCCGTCGAGGAGCCCTGGGAGGCCCGTACGGGCCCGGTTAGATCGTATGTCTGGCCGTATACGTATGCCCGTCCGTATACGTATTTGTTTGTATACGGCGGCCTTTCGTGCATGCGTGAAGCCGCCCGCGCGTGGGGTAGCACGTGTCACGGGTAGTTTCCAAAACGGTCGCATCATATAAATGTGGACGGCAACCACCTCCGGCCGCATCGCCCACCATTTCCCCCCGCCGCATCGTCTCCCTCTCTCCACTCTCCACTCCCCACTCCCTCTCCTCTCCAACCTCCTCGTCTCCCTCACCGCATCCTCTCCATCGCCATGGCGGATGCAGGAGGCGAGCGCCCCGATTGGAGCGCAGATCTGGTGGAGCAGGCGCGGCAGGTCGATGCGGGCACCTTTGTGAGGGGGCGTGCCGGCGTCCAGGGCGGTGCTCCCTTCGCTGGAGATCTGGAGAAGGCGGGGGCGGGCCGCAGCGGCGCGGTCCAGCCAGATGTGCCCGCTCTGGCGAACTCCGGCGAGGCGCAGAAGGTGGAGGCGGGCTCTGGCGAGGCGCAAAAGGTGGGGGCGGGCTCCGGCGAGGCGCAAGAAGTGGAGAAGGTGGAGGCCGGCTCCGGCGAGGAGGAAGCGGAGCAGAAGGTATCTGCGGCTAACTTTTAGTTGGTAGTTTTTAGATAGTAGGGTTTGTGGCCAGAACTTTGTTTGGTTAGATTTGTTGGAGGCAGGGTTTTCTCTGCATTGGGTTTTTTCTGTATTTGATTCGTGCAAGAATGGTGGACCACATATGATTATTAGATTAGGTTAGAAGTAGCCAGATTGAGGATGGGGTTTTTTCAGATGCTTATTAGATTAGTAGTGGATTTTTTGCAATTATTTAGGTGTTTGGAGTCAAATATATACTTCTGTATTGGTTTGGGTTGGTGCCTGCTTTAGTTCTTTGGCTTGATGATTAATTAAATGGATGCTTAGTTCTAGGGATTATGGCTGTCATAGTTGCAATTCTTAGATGCTTGATTGATGCATGTTGTTATAGTTGCAGTTATTTGATGCTTGATTGATGCCTGTCAGGCAGAGGCTATGAGATGAGTTGTGCATGGCCTTGTGTTTTTGGAAATTGTCTACGTGAGGTGATTAGATGGTGCATTAGTTTGGTTGTAAATATAGTGAAGGATGTGCTCATGTACTGGGTGTTGTCATGTTAATCAAAAAGAGCTTCTCAAGGGCTGGATTTTTTTGTGCTGGATTGGGGCTTCTGAAGGAGAGGGGAAGCGTGGTCGAGGGGAAGGGGCAGTCTATGCTTATTTACTTTGGGTTAGTAGTGGAATTTTGTCGTTGCTTCAGAGATATTGACAGCATTGAACATCCTCTGCAATGCCGTTTCTTCAGAGATAAAAGCATCTTGGGGTTTTTTCAGATGCTTATTAGATTAGTAGTTGAATTTTTGCTTGTTAGAATTTAATTAGTATGAGGATGAATACCTTATTTAAGGGGGAATTTAAGGTCAGATAGATGTCATATGATTATTAGATCTGTAGTTCAATGCTGCTAACATTTATGATTATTTGATTTGATCTATGGTTCAATGATACTGGATGGAAACATATTTGATTTGGAATGCATTAATTAAGATGTGCCAATGAATTGATTTAGATGATACAAGATTCATCTATAGTATAATTTGTTGTTCCTTAGGTAAGTAATGAAATTTTAGATGTTTGTTGGAGATGTATGCATTTATAGTTGAAGTTGTACCTAATTAACTACTGCATTATGTTAATATGTGTAGGAGCTTTGCTGCATTATCCCAAAAACGGTAATTTGTGCATATTAAAATTTGTAGTTGGCTTCTGTAATTAGTATATACTATATGTAAAGTGTGAAGTAAACATTCCAAGGCAGGATCCTAGCAACAAAATATACTATATGTTTCCATTAAGTAGTGTGGGGGGAATTCCCTCAAAAGAAAAGTGTTGGGTTAATCCAGGGAATTTCAAGAATCCAGGACATCATTTATCTGTTGATTGATTGCTTAGATTCTGTATTTATAAGGAAAGCATTTGGTCACTTGCAACATACCAATGTGGTTCACATTCACAATTTTGTTTGTAATGACATTCTGTGAACTGCAATTCAATTCATTGTAATTGATGTGCATGTTTGACAATATAGCAGGAGGAGGAGGATCTTCTGGGCAACAAGAGGAAGTGGGACAAGACTGGGCTCTACCCATATGAGTCTGATGAAGATGAGTCGTACGAGGTAAGGCCTAGTTGAAATGTTATTTTTGCATTGAGTTAGTATTATGTGTTTATAGTTTTTGAATGCATAATGTATTAATGTCAATCATTAATGTGTGCAGTATGAATCTGGAGATGATGTGGTCGAGGGGAACGTCGAGTCCTTTAAAGAGAAGGAGGTGTTGAAGATCAGGGTCCAAGGACCTGCTAAGTACTACAACTGGAGGAATGAAAAGTACCGGTGCCCCTACTGCAGCAAGCCCAAGCCCAGGTCTGGGTTATTGGAGCATCTGATGGAACATTGCCGGGCTACATCGATCTCCACTCATGACTACAAGATCATTGGTCAGCATTCTGCCCTCCTGAAGGTCCTGAGAAACCCTGACCTCTAGTCGTACATCATGCTGATCATCAGAAGCTGGAAGCCGTACTCATCATCAGTATATTTGATGATGTTTTACTTTTGGAAAGCTGCATCTGGGTCTGAACTGCTTGAAAACTTGCTATATTAATGTAATGTAATGTGTGTTTGAACTGGATCTGTTGTGAACTGCCTGCTACCTATGGTGGTAACCTAGAATGCTATCTATATATGTGTGGCCTTAACTTTATTGGTGGTGAATGCTTCCTTCATGTTTAGTTGTTGTTTCGATGGTGCAATGATCACAAATGGCGCTTCAGTGTTGCTTGAGACATACTGCAACACTTGTCTATGATGTGGGCAAGTGCAACATGCTGTGCCCATGTGCCAATTATACCAAATATTGAATGTGGCAATGTTCCAAAATGGCTGTCATGAATTATAGTACATGGGGTTTAGTAAAGTTACTGATAATTGTTCATCCTCACACATTCCATCAACGCATAATTTGAATAAGCAAAAAGATCAAATGTTCCATCATTTGAACCTATGTTGCAATTAGAGAGCAAATATTCCATCATCAAAGTGTGAAGGAATTAAATGTAAATTTAGAAGAGTAATGTAATACTAGTTAAAAATAATGTGTGCAAAAAAGGAATTTGAAATAAGATCTACTTTATTTTGTAATAAAGTTATATTACCCTACTTATTAGAATTTTGAAAATGTCACTTATTTATAAGAAAAGAAAATATAAATATTCAAAAAGATGTGTTTGATAAAAATACCTTTTGAATTTTTGGTATGTTATTATTTGAGGGGTCATGTAATTTTTATGTTATTTTTGGAGTGCTTAGGTAATTTTTATGTAAAGTGAAGGAAAAGGAAAAAATAAACAAAAGGAAAAGCATGGGCCATCCTAGCCATCTTGTAAACCTAGTTCAATAAATAAAAAATTCAAAAAAATAAGAGGGCATTAAAAAGGTAAACAAATTTAAGAGGGCATTATAAATTCAAATAATTTCAAAAATATAGAAAGAATTTTTTACAATGCCCCCTTAGGTATAGACCGATGTTTTGACCAGTCAGTCTAGAGGGCATTATAAATTAATAAAAAATTCAAAAAAAAATATAAAACCTTTGGAACCCACCTTTGTTTGTGCAATAGATCATGTGTACCAAAGTTGAGGTCATTTGGAGGTGATCGAAAAAATGACCGCATTCCGGAGGGGCCATTTGGTCTTTTGGTAAAATTCAATCCTCTCAATTCCTCGGCAATCGCGCCAAAAACTCGAGTTCCTTTTGGATTGCCTTTTTGATCAATTATAACCGCAGCATTGTCATCATAGCGGATTATTATACCGTCTTCGCATTTGAACTCTTTACATGTACGTACAATTACAGCTCGAATTACTTCGGATCTTTCTAGAGGCATTTGGGGCAATGCGTCTTTGATTACAGCAACAATAACATCACCAATACGAGCATATCGCTGATTACCAGCAGCTCCTATGACTCGAATAACTTAAGCCAGTTTTTGAAAAAATGTGATTTTTTCCACCACCTCCAAATCACACAAACTTTCTTGAACATGGTGACCCACATGTGCCAATCATGGCTATGAAAGAAAATTTGGAAAAAGAATATTTTACAATGCCCCCCTAAGGTATAGACCGATGTTTTGACCAGTCAGTCTAGAGGGCACTATAAATTAATAAAAAATTCAAAAAAAATATAAAACCTTGGAAACCCACCTTTGTTTGTGCAATAGATCATGTGTGCCAAAGTTGAGATCATTTGGAGGTGTTCGAAAAAATGACCGCATTCCGAAGGGGCCATTTGGTCTAACTTAAGCCAGTTTTTGAAAAAATGTGATTTTTCCCACCACCTCCAAATCGCACAAACTTTCTTGAACATGGTGACCCACATGTGCCAATCATGGCTATGAAATAAAATTTTTAAAAAGAATTTTTTACAATGCCCCCCTGAGGTATAGACCGATGTTTTGACCAGTCAGTCTAGAGGGCATTATAAATTAATAAAAAATTTAAACAAATTCAAAAAAATTATTAGATGACTTGAAGGTCAAAACATTAACTTGTCATATATGCAAAAAAAATATGTGTATTGAACGCAAGTGAGCATGTGTATAATTTAGTGTGTGATTTCAAGATCAAATCAATACACAATGGCAATATGCCAAAAAAAGTGCCCACCTACCAAAGCAGGAGAATTCATACTCCACGGCCTGCATACGACTAGGAACCCTGCGGTGCATGGGCCATGATGCAGGCCCATGGTGCAGAATATCTCTGCTGCTAGTAGGCCCCACGGGGTAAAGGGGACAAGAGTTAGGCAATGTACTGCCTGCAATAGATAGGAGCTTGGGAGGGGAGTCGCAGCAGGGTATATAAACCGGTGCGGCGCTCCCTCGCTTGGCGAGGTGGGACTAAACTCCCACCACCCAACGGCTATGCGCTGCGATGTGCCCTGCGCGGCTCCACCTTGGGCCCAATTCGGGCGGGCTGGCCCAGGGCAGCCTTACTCCGCTCGCTGATATGTTTTATATTTTCTTTGTTTCTTTTCTTGTTTATATTTCTAATATTTAAAATCCAGTCTCTTTTTTTCTATATTATTTCTAACAGTGTTTACTAAAATTTAAAAAAATATGCCAAATTTTGTTGTGTTTTATTTCATTTGTTCGTACTCTTTTGTATATTGATAATATTTAGAAAATATGAACTAAAATGTTGTGTTTTAATTCAATTCTTCATTCCAATATTTCTTATCTTTATTATTTTTTAAATATTTTTAGTTTGTAAGATAAAATGTTCTGTTTTATTTCACTTCTTCATTCTAATATTTTTTCTCTTTTTTATATTTGAAATATTTCCAAAATGTAAGATAATATGTTGTTTTTATTGCACTTATTTGTTCAAATTTTTTCTTCTGTTTTCTATATTCTCCTCTTTTCTTTGTTGTGACAGTTATAAATTTAAATAATGTATGATATAATGTTCTCTCATATTTCACTTTTCATGGTTGTCTTTCCTAATTATAAATTTTATTTTCTGTTTCATACTTGAAATATTATTAAATCAAATATAGTTGGGACAATCGCATGTATGCCTCCACTTGCACCATGTACTACAAGCAGGTTCTTCTTCTCGGTCTCACCAATTGATACCAAACTTTTATGCACACCCTATGATGACCATAGCAAGCATGCTTGGCAACTACCGTTCATTTCCTACACTCTATGCATCTTGTAGACGTTTTGCGGTGATAAAACCCTAGAACACTGTCGCGGCGTGACGCAACGTGTGTTTTGTGTCCGAACTCGTGCACACCTTGCCTGGGGGGGCACATTGGCCATGCTCACATGCTCCCAAAAGTTGGGGTCATCTCATGCATGCCCCCACATGCACCATGTACAAGCCGGACCATTCGGGTCTGCCGGAGGGCAAGTTTGGAAGAGGTTTTCCTTGACGGTCCGACAAAAAGATCCCAAACTTTTTGCACACCGTACCATGACCATGGCATGCATGTGGTAGTAGAATTCATACACCACGGCCTCATTTTTGTTGAAATCCAATTAATATCCATGTGTATTACATGTAAGTGAGCATGTGTAAAATTTATTAGATGACTTGAAGGTCAAAACATTAACTTGTCATGTATGCACAAAAAAATTGTGTATTGAATGCAAGTGAGCATGTGTATAATTTAGTGTGTTCTTTGAAGATCAATACACATGGCAATATGCCAAAAAAAGTGTCCACCTACCAGAGCAAGAGAATTCATACTCCACGGCCTGCATACGACTAGGAACCCTGCGGTGCATGGGCCAGGATGCAGGCCCGTGGTGCAGAATATCTCTGCTGCTAGTAGGCCCCACGGGGCAGAGGGGACGAGAGTTAGGCAATGTACTGCCTGCAATTGATAGGAGCTTGTGAGGGGAGTCGCAGCCGGGTATATAAACCGGTGCGGCGCTCCCTCACTTGGCGAGGTGGGACTAAACTCCCACCACCCAACGGTTGTGTGCTGCGATGTGCCCTGCGCGGCTCCGCCTTGGGCCCAATTCGGGCGGGCTGGCCCAGGGCAGCCTTACCCGCGCGCTGATATGTTTTATATTTTCTTGTTTATATTTCTAATATTTAAAATAAAATCTCTTTTTTCTATATTATTTCTAAAAGTGTTTACTAAAATTTAAAAAATATGCCAAATTATGTTGTGTTTTATTTCATTTGTTCGTTCTCTTTTGTATATTGATAATATTTACGAAATATAAACTAAAATGGTGTGTTTTATTTTAATTGTTAATTCTAATATTTCTTATCTTTATTATTTTTGAAATATTTTTAGTTTGTAAGATAAAATGTTCTGTTTTATTTTACTTCTTCATTCTAATATTTGTTCTCTTCTTTATATTCGAAATATTTCCAAAATGTAAGATAATATGTTATGTTCTATTGCACTTCTTCATTATTTCAATTCTTCATTCCAAATTATAAATTTTATTTTCTGTTTGATACTTGAAATATTATTAAATCAAATGTAGTTGGGACAATCGCATGCATACCTCCACATGCACCATGTACTAGGAGCAGGTTTATCTTCTCGGTCTCACCAATTCAGACCAAACTGTATGCACACCCTAGGATGACCATGGCAAGCATGCAGGATGAGTATCATTCATTTCCAAAACTCGATGCATTTTCTAGGGTTTTTCCGGCGACAAAACCCTACAACACTGCCCCCACGTGACGCAATGTGTGTTTTGTGTCCGAACTCGTGCACACCTTGCCTGGGGGGGCACATTGGCCATGCTCACATGCTCCCAAAAGTTGGGGTCATCTCATGCATGTCCCCACATGCACTATGTACAAGCAGGACCATTCGGGTCTGCCAGAGATCAGGTCTGAAATTGGTTTTCCTTGACGGTCCCACCATATGGTCCCAAACTTCATGCATACCCTATGATGACCATGGCATGCATGCCTGACAAGTATCGTACATTTGCGACACTTGATGCATTTTCTAGGGTTTTTCGGCGACAAAACCCTACAACACTACCCCCACGTGACGCAACGTGCGTTTTGTGTCCGAATTCATGCACACCTTGCCTGGGGGACCACATTGGCCAAGACCACAAGCTCCCAAAAGTTGGAGTCATCTCATGCATGCTTCCACATGCACCATGTACAAGGAGGACCATTCGGGTCTGCCGGAGGTCAGGTCTGAAATTTGTTTTCCTTGACGGTCCCACCAAATGATCCCAAACTTCATGCATACCCTACGATGACCATGGCTTGCATCGTGACAAGTATCGTTCATTTGCGACACTCGATGCAATTTCTAGGGTTTTCTGGCGACAAAACCCTACAACACTGCCCCCACGTGACGTAACGTGCGTTTTGTGTCCGAATTCATGCGCACCTTGCCTGGGGGACCACATTGTCCAAGCCCACAAGCTCCCATGTACAAGCAGGACCATTCGGGTCTGCCGGAGGGCAGGTCTGAAAGTGGTTTATGCGTAACCTACGATCTCACGAAATGATCCCAAACTTAATCTGTAACCTACAATGACCATGGCATGCATGCATGACAAGTATCGTTCATTTCCGACACTCGATGCATGTATAATATTGTAGAAATGATAGAGATACTATAAATATTGTTGAACATATACAAGTATAGAATAACTAATACGTGTCACAAAGAGTTTTTTTAGGGATGAACCAATGATATTTATTTTGAGGGAAGAAACAATAAAGGTAGGTGGGCCGGCCCAGACCGCAAATAAGTGTCGGATCCATATTGTGGAGCCCACAACGCTGTGCTTTCCATGCATGTTGATCACACGCACGTCGATCACGGGAGTAGTTGTCGTTCTGTTACACAATTCTGGGATCGTGCTAATCCATATATTCCTAATCCTATGATTGAGGAGCACGTTCAGCCTCGCTTCAATGGAGGAAAATATAGATTGCGAGATTGGCCACAGGGAAGTTACGACGACCTAGGCGTCGACCTCGTATATAATCTCCTCCTCCTCGCACATGTCGTCGACTAGATCGACTCCTGCCGGCGAGGCGTCGACAGCTCCGTCGGCCGCATCCCACACGCCACAAAAACCCCGAGAAGATCAAGGTCGTCCGCACATGCAGGCCGACCTTGATGAACTACGTCGAGAACGCATCGCCGACTTCTTTCATCTTCATCGACCGATCAAGTAAATTGTACTCCTTCCCTCGCGCCTTCATAGCAAGCTACTTCCTCCGTCTCGTTGCTTTGATGGACATAGGTTTACCACATATTTTCAACTAGTATGAACTCGACTAGATGCGTTCTGACCAGATGGCATAGATGAAAACATTCTTTGGTTCTTTCATAGCATGGTAGAATAAGATGTTGTTTCTCGAGAAGCATGATGCAATACAATTTTTGTCACAAGATCCAATTATATTTTTGTCACACGATCCAATTATATTGTTGTGCACATAGAACATTAAAGAGTTATTATGTAACACCCTCGATACGACTATATCTCCCACGTGTCGAGGCACGACTTAGAGGCATAATCGCATTGAAGCATGTGTCGCAAGTCAGGCAATCATCACAAACATCCCATGTAATATAGATAATAAAAGGGATAACATAGTTGGCTTACACTCGCCACGTCAATCAAGTACATAAATAACATACATCATCCAAACACTCATGGCCTGTCTACGGCGCCAAAATAAAAGATGACCCAACATGCGACACGGTCCCGATCACCCCCAACTGGGCACCACTACTGATCATCAGGAAAGGAAACATAGTAACGTTGAGAGTCCTCGTCGAACTCCCACTTGAGCTCGAGCGCGTCACCTGGAGCGGAATCATCTGGACCTGCATCTGGTGTAATAGTAATCTGTGACCCACAGGGACTCAGCAATCTCGCACCCTCGCGATCAAGACTATTTAAGCTTAATAGGTAGGGTAGGGTAAATATAAGTGGAGCTGCAGCAAGCGACTAGCATATATGGTGGCTAACTTATTCGCAAAAGAGAGCGAGAAGAGGAGGCAAAGCGCGAGCGAGAAACTAGAGAACAACCTGCGCAAAACATTACTCCAACACCGTGTCCACTTCCCGGACTCCGCCGAGAAGAGGCCATCACGGTAACACACTCGGTTGATTCATTTTAATTAAGTTAAGGTTCAAGTTATCTACAACCGGACATTAACAAATTCCCATCTGCCCATAACCACGGGCACGGCTTTCAAAAGTTCAAATCCCTGCAGGGGAGTCCCAACTTAGCCCATGACAAGCTCTCACGGTCAACGAAGGAATATACCTCCTCCCGAGACGTTCCGATCAGACTCGGTATCTTAGTTCTTCAAGACACTTCGACAGGTTAAAACTAATCCAGCAACACCGCCCGAATGTGCCGACAATTCCCGATAGGAGCTGCACATATCTCTTTCTCGGGGCACACTCAGATTGTCCTAGGTACGGGTAGGCCAGCCCAGAGTTGCCCCTGGTGGCCACCGGCAGCTGACAGGTGGACCAACACTCAGAGGAGCACTGGCCGGGGGGGTTAAAATAAGATGACCCTCGGGCTCCGGAAACCCAAGGGAAAAGAGGCTAGGTGGCAAATGGTAAAACCAAGGTTGGGCATTGCTGGAAAAGCTTTAATCAAGGCGAGCTATCAAGGGGTTCCCATTATAACCAAACCGCGTGAGGAACGCAAAATCCGGGAACATAACACCGATATGACGGAAACTAGGGCGGCAAGAGTGGAACAAAACACTAGGCGAGAGGCCGAGCCATCCACCCTTTACCAAATATATAGATGCATTAAAATAACATGGCAATATAATGATATCCCAACAAGTAAATAAATGTTCCAACAAGGAACGGCCTTCAATCTTCAGCTGCAACTAGCAACGCTATAAGAGGGGCTGAGTAAAGCGGTAACATAGCCAATCAACGGTTTGCTAGGACAAGGTGGGTTAGAGGTTTGACATGGCAATTTGGGAGGCTTGAAAGCAAGTGGTAGGAATCGTAGCATTGGCATAGAAAAAGAGCGAGCACACTAGCATAGCAAAGATAGTAGTGATTTCGAGGGTATGATCATCTTGCCTGCAAAGCTGTCAGAGTTGACTGGATCCTCAAAAGCAAACTCAACGGGCTCCTTGTCAGCGAACTCGTCTCCCGGCTCTACCCAAACAAGACAAACAAGCAACAAGGACACAATCAACCACGTGCAAGGATCAAACAATATGATGCAATGATGATATGCTATGCGGGATGCGATGCGGGATGCATATGCAAGATATGACAGGAAATGCATGAACCTGGCCTCAACTTGGGAATCCAAGAGTGCCACTGGAAAGATGAGATGAAGTCGCTTGAAAACGATATAAAGAACACCGGAATCGGAGTTACGGTTTGGAAATGGCAAGCGATTCAAATATGACACCGGTCTGCGATTTACAGCAAGTAGCCATCTAAATGCAACAAAATGAACAAGCTACAGCACCCAAACATGACAACAAAATACATGTAAGGGATGCATTCAAGATGCTTAACAAAAGTCTAGCACTGAGCTACGGCCAATTCATCCATTAACAGGTTCAAACAAGCATGGCAAAAATGCATATGGAAAACAGATCTCAGACTTAGTGAAATTAACACTTGTCTGCAATTTCAGACCAAGTAGCACTCTTCGGAACAACAAAACTACATGCTACAGGACCTGAACATGGAAAAGCGAAGCATGGCATGGAGTTACTCAAAGAGCTTAACAAAAGTCCCTTAGTGACCTTGAGCCAAAAGGGATCAGAAAATACAATTGCAAGCATGTGAACATTGCAAAAACATAATCAGTTTTTAGACTTAGTGAAAATTGACACATGCTGAAATATAACTCAGGTAGGCATGTTTACGAGCTCGATGCACTCACTACGGAGCAAGTCATGATAAGATAAGCATACATCTATCAAGAACACACAAAATTCAAGCTAGACATGGCAAGAACAATAGCATAGCATGCACGGATCAACTACAACATCATCGGCAAAATTGCAAATAAGTTGACAATCTGCCCAGATTCACAAAGTAGCAAAAGTAGAGCTCGATTGACTCAAGCTAGGGTACTCCATAATTGCAAACAAAGACATGGATGGATAGAGCACTACAATATTAACAAAACTCCCTTACTGGTCATCCTCAAAAGAAGCACGGATCACTAGGAAAACAACAAGAACATATGGCAACATGAGATAAACAGCTTAAGGACTTAGTGGAAAAGCTAAGTCCCTGAAAACAGAATTAGCAAGTGCACCACTTTGCAAGCTTGCACTAGACACCACACACATCACAAAAATACATGGGTTGCACCTCTGGAAAGATGACAAAACCCTTAATAAAACACATGTAGAGCATCAAGGCATTCATGCACACAATAATCATGGCAAAAATGACAAAAACCTAAATGGAGTAGCAGATCTGACAATTAACTCAAGTAGCCCTCTTCTAACAGCATTTCGGGCATCAAGATGACCTCAAATAAAAATGATGCAATGGAATGAAATGATGTACTCTCTGAGATAAACATTTTGATATGCTATATGCATGAATCGGAGCTACGGATGCAAAGTTACGGAGCTACGAACATGAGCACATGGATCTGCAAGTTTTGGGACAGACAAAAAAAACCTCTAGGGTTACTGTTTACCCCGATCCAGATCTAGATCGCACGCCTCCCGAGGTGGCTCCGGCGACGTCGGTTTGCTCCGGCGAGGTGAGTTCGTCGGCGGGAGAGGAAGGAGAGGCGAGGCCGGGGTGGTGCGGGGCGCGGCCGGACGGCGGAGTGGGCGGCGCGGCTGGTGGCGTCGTCGGGCGGCGCGGGC
>NC_041384.1:15320867-15338602 GCF_002162155.2 Triticum dicoccoides | reverse complement strand
GTGGCCGCAGCGGGCGGTGGCGAGCTCGGCCGCCGGAGTCGGAGTGGGGCGGCGGCGGTGGAAGACCTCGCCGGCGCGGGCGGCGCGGCGTGGAGGTGAGGGAGAGGTGCGGGCGGCGCTGTAGCAGGTGGGCTCGGGGGCCCGATCTGGGCTCAACCGGGCTGGCGGCGGAGGGAGGTGGCCGGGCGAATGGGAGGAGGACACGTGGTGGCGGCGGGGGAGGACCCGAACGTGTCCGTCGGTGCAGATTTTTGTCCGGCGGGCGCGGTGAGGGTGGATCTAGGGTTAGGAAGAGAGGGGATCCGAAAATTTCGGGAGTGGGTCTATATATAGGCATTGGAGGAGCTAGGAGAGTCCAAATGAGGTGCGGTTTTCGGCCACGCGATCGTGATCGAACGATCTAGATGATGGAGCAGAGTTAGGTGGGTTTTGGGCCAAAATGGAGGGGTGTTGGGCTGCAACACACACGAGGCCTTTTCGGTCCCTCAGTTAACCGTTGGAGTATCAAACGAAGTCCAAATGATACGAAACTTGACAGGCGGTCTATCGGTAGTAAACCAAGGCCGCTTGGCAAGTCTCGGTCCAATCCGAAAATGTTTAAACCCCACACACGAAAGAAAGCTAGAAATGACCACCGGAGGAGAACGAAGCGCCGGAATGCAAAACGGACAACGGGGAAAATGCTCGAATGCATGAGATGAACACGTATGCAAATGCAATGCACATGATGACATGATATGAGATGCATGACAACGATAACAACACACGGAGACAAAAACCGAACCCGAGAAAATAAAATAACTTAACGCCGAAAACGGCAAGAGTTGGAGTACAAATAGGGAAAGTTACATCCGGGGTGTTACATATTAACATTAGATGTTGATGAACCTCAAATAGGTACCATTGCTATAGACTCTAGTTTATTTACAGCTGAACAATTTGTCACCCTGTTAGTAAGACAACCAGACGAATTAGTAACAGTTTACCATATTAAATTTATTGATTATATAATTTATATGATACTCAAAGAACTTGATCAGATGCAAGTAAATTCAATTACCAATTGTAGTTATTTTTTTATTACCTCATGTCAGCACACACTTGGTTGCATGTTGCAGTATACATGGTGATAGTTTTGTATTTCCATTAGTGTTATTTTTGCATTAGTGTTAGCTACTGCCAGAAAGTTTTATATTTTTGCATGCCTATTGTTATTTTTGCTTTAGTGTTAGCTAATGTCACGAAGTTATATATTTTCTTTCAACAGGATGGACGAGCTGAATGGAGAAATAGTATGCGCAGTTGAGAAATGGTGCAAGCTTGTTGCAGATCTATCGAGCGGTCAACGCGCTAGAGTGGCCGATACATCATTGCATAGCATGCTGTAGATACCATCTATTAAGATGCGTACCATGCTGATTAGGTATATGATTGAGAATTTTCAGGCCAGCACGGGCAGGTTCATTATACAAGAGCAGGTTGGGGAGGTGACTCTCGGTGCGGTCGACGTCGAGTGCATCTTTAACCTCGAGAACCAAGGACTGTCCGCTTCGGACATTCTGACTGAAGAAGGCGAGGACATGAAGGAGCGGGTGCCGCCACAATTTCTCAGTAAGACATCACAAACATAGTGATAGATAATCTCATTGAGGACATTATTAAAAGTAAAGCCACCGACGACGATTTCCTTCGCAAAGTAGTGCTTGTCCTGTTAGGAACAATTATTGCTCCCATGTCAAGCAAGATTGTGCCAAAGCAGTACTACGCTTTGGTCGAAGATGTGAAACGTATTTCAAAGATTAACGGGAATGCCTTCACCATGCGTGTTCTCCTTGATTGTCTTCGCATAGTGAAGAAAGGCAAATACCTCCGCCAATGGCCGAAAGGCAATTTGGCTCTCTTGCAGGTACACATATGAGACTTGTTGCATAATGTCAATTATCATATCATTGCAATTTTATGTGATGTATTACTAACTCTAAATCCTTATATTTTTTGAAGTACTTGTACTAGGAGAAGGTGCAACCAGTCGAAGGCGAATGCGCCTATAATCCCAACTTGTCCATACAACCTCTTATGAGGAACTGGACAGAAGGTGCAACCACTAGGAGAGATAGGTTCGACTATGATAATGGGCGCGGCCGTGGTAACGTAAGGGTAAGTCATTGTGTTTCGTCTTTCTTAAATGTTTTGTAACTTAATATTTATTTTTTATTCATCACATGTACTTCAATATCGCATGCAGATCGAAAATAATATCACCCAGGAGTATAGGGCTCAGGAGCCCAACATCCCAAATAATGTGCCTACCATGAAGCCAAAAAACCAAGCCTGCAACTAGAAACGCAAAGAAGTCGACGACAGCCGCATTGTCAGAAGATTTGATGGAGCTTCTAATGAAGCGGTGCATGGACTTCATACACACCCAGATGAGGCAAATCCCTGATCAAGTTGCTGAGGTATCACACCCAAACTTTATAGTTTACAGTATGTTTGCTGTTTTAAACCATGCTACCATTACTAAGTTTATATTTCTATTGCAGAGGTTGTTGGAGAAGTTGAACAAAGCAGGTGTCATGTACAAGCCGGCTGCTGCCATGCCATCCGCGGAGAATGATCCGGACGAAGTGGATTCGTTCGATAATGGTCCATATGAAAAGAAGGAATTCGTGTACAAGGAAGACATGGACAGTGATGGGCAGCCGATCATTGACATGACGCAGCCTGATATAGTGCTTCCCGACCATAAAACCGTTCCTGAGGTACTATGTATTTATCTTTCTGTCTATAATTTTCTTGTTTAATTTTTTTACGTCCAGAAATATTCACACGATTTAGTTTGCCAAACAGAAAACCCCACCGAAGATGAATGGACACAAGGAAGCTTCACCTGTTAAGCGTAGTGATGTATGTGGGGGTACACCGGAAAACCCTTGGGTGGTTGGTACTTCTACTCTAGCACCTTCATCGTACATAGACATTTGTCCATCTTCTGTCAGCAAGTTCATGGCTAAAGCGAATGGAAAAAAGGGTGTAACAATCGATAAGGATGAGGAGGTTATGTCCGGTAAGCGGAAGCGGACCGTTCCCAAGAAATTTGAATCCCCCTACGCACTTGACAAGCCCGGCAGGCGTACCAGCCGTGGTCAGAGAACCTCTAGTACTAGTACTACTACTAGAGGTATCGTAACTAACATTCTTAATTTTTTTTATTTACTACCAATGCATATGATCACCATTGTTGACGTTCATATTATTTCATGCAGCTCTATTTTCGAACAATAATGTGCCGGAGGTTGTGGCAGATGAGTTGACGCCGGAAATAATTGATGCAGCTATTTCATTTGTCGAGTTAGCTGCTAGCACTGAGAAGAACAAGAACAAAAAAAATTACTACAGTGAAGGGCGTGGCATAACTCTGACTTCCGAAAGGATTCTACCAGTACTAGCTCATAGATGGCTGTCGGACGATATAAGTGTTACTTGCATGTCCTGTTTTTAAAATGCTTAATAATCTATGTCTCAACTTTCAACATGTAATGCGCTGATATTCTATGCAGGTTATTGATGCTTATATGGGACATTTGGAGCTGCGTGTTGGTCATGATCGTTACCTCTGTCCAGCGTGGAGGTCCAAATTCCTTGTAGATCGTGCTATCGCACATGATGATCCATTGCCATCGAGCTGCAACATGGATAGTGCTCTGACCAAAGCTGGAGGAGTTAATAGAGTTACGAAAGAGTATACTGTGTGTGATAAGGTACGTAATGTTTGTGATTCATCACTACATGATAGTTCATCAAGTATTTCTTTTGATCCGTAATGGTTTTTTGCACTGTAGACGTATATCACATTGAATATCGACAATAGCCACTGGATGACCGTGGTCATGCACATGATCAATAAAGAATTCCAAGTTCTCGATTCGCTCTATCCTCCGGACCTGACTGAAAGGACTGTTAAAGCACTGGTAATGTAACCAACATTTGTACCATTGCTCTTACATATTGTTTATGATTGTTCTTTAACACTATCCTCTTTATAGAGAATGGCTATAGCAAACGATATGCGTCAGGCAAATCTTATTACACCAGGGAAATATCCGGACGTAAGTAAGTGGCCTATCAACGAGTATGACATACCCTAGCAAGAGGATGGGTGAGTTAATAGGACATCATGCACAATCAAACAACAACACACATGTTTGTATTGCCCACCGCTAATGTTTGCATATGTACCAGGAACTCTTGTGGCCTTTTTGTCACAGAATGTCTAGAACATTGGGACGGGGACCGAATCACCCACCAATTTACACAGGTATGCTGTTATTTTCGTTTCTAGACTAGCTACTATGGTGGTGTAGCAACTTCGGTTCATGTAACCTTTATGTCATTTTTTGCAGGCCACCGTTGACGCAAGGAGAAGACGTTTCGTCACAGAGTTGATTATGTCACCTTCCAACTCGATGGAGTGTGTGAAGAACAAAATTCATGAAATCGCAAGGAAAAGGCGCCTGAAGAATTCATGCGGCATGCAAGATTGAAGTTTTAGTGGTTTGGATTTAGTCCGGTCGAAGGTTTCGATGGCATGATTATCTTAGGGCTTCTATAATTTTTATGTAATAAACAGGGCACATGCATGTGTATGTGTCTGTCAGACAATTCGCTTGTACAAGACAATTCGATCATAAAATTCGCTCGGAGAAGACAATTTGGTCGTACCAATAAAGTTTTGGCTTCACTTATCAATTGTTCTTGCTTAAATATTTTTCTCGTTCTCCAATTTTTTATAATTGTATTTTTCACGGCTTCACTTATCAAGTGTTCTTGCTTAATATTTTTCTCATTCTCCATTTTTTTATAATAGTCTATTTTTCTCTTCAACTGCTCTCATAAGTTTCATATTAAAATTTTCACAATCTTAACTTTTTTTAAACTCTACCAAGCTTAGCATTCTGCCTTAGCTATCTGCATGTCATCATCTTGCATAATCTCCTAGTAATTCCCCCTCATCACATTATTATGAAAAGTAGTCATGGTAGATAAGTAAATATATCGAGCCAAAATGTAATATTACACTCATCAAAATTAGTCATGTCAGCTCGTTGGCTCTATCGCGTGTTATCAGGCATCACGTTTTTCTAGTTTGTTTTACAAACCCGTCATTTTTTTATTATATGTATAATTAACTTTTCCTGTACTCACCATAATGACAGGCACGGCCCATCTAACCACGTGAGGGGCCTCACAAGTGGGCTATCTTCCCAACAGCGCTACACTAGCCCATTTTGCCAGGTTCACATCGATCTTTCCCCTTTTCTCGTTTCCCTTTCTAAATCCCTAGCCCTCCCTCTCTATTTGCGCCTCCAAATCTCGACGGTGAAAGCATGACAGCGAGCTGGGCGTCGGGCGGCGGCGGCTGCGGCGAGAAGAGCGGTGGCGACCGCAAGTTAGGTCAAACCCTGGGTCCTGCAAGCAGGTGGGCCGGATTCAGTGGCACAGGAGGCAGCGGTGGCGGATCTAGTGGAACAGGGGACGGGGGTTTCGTGGGCGGCGGCGGGCCGGGAGAACCCACGACTAGGGTTTCTTCAGTCCTACACTTTGGTGGCAAAAAGGTACGTTCTTTACCGTTGTTCTTTACATGCCAGCATTACCGCCCATAATTCATCACCTGTGGCCATGACAAGCTCCATCTATGTGGTCATCAGGAAACTCCTAGTGGCCGTGTCTGCATAGATGCAGAAAATTTTGGCAGCACACTCGGGGGATGTGTGTTTGAGATTAGTCTACTGAGCATGATCTTCAAACTAGTACTGCTATTGCGGTCAAGCTGCAAAAAAGTTCAGTGTTTAACGCTTGCAGCGACAAGTTCAGTTATAAAATGACTTGAATTGCTCATGATTTATTTAGGATGATATCACTTCTGAGTATGTTGAATGGGTTGATGGGGAGTGGGATATCAAAGCAAAGTCAGTCATTAAGTATCTTGCCATGAAGAACAAGAAACTGGAGACTAAGATTACAGAATATGAAGCTGAAATTAAAAGGAATGAGAAAAAAAAAGAGGGCAATGGTTAAGATGCACAAGGAGATATTTCTCTATAGGGATAGGATTTTAGGATTTGGAGGTCTTCTATATCTTGGCATGCTTGCCATTATGATTGCTGTCATAGTTAGCAAGTAGATTGTTCATAAAGTTATTGACATCATTGTAATTGACATGATGAAATGATGCTAAATTATTTGCTATTCAGTTTATGGGCAAAGTGTAACAGAGATTGCAGCATAAATAACATGGGGCCATCATGATTGGTAGACAGTGCACTTTTGGCATGTTCTATATTTGGCAGACAATGCACTTTTGGCATGTCCTGTATTTGACAGACAATGCACTTTTGGCATGTTCTATATTTGGTATGTGATGCATATGGGCACATCACCTAGCAACACTACTGATTTATGTAGCAGACTAGTTCATTGTCTTGTTGCAACATAGGAGTAACATCTAGCAGCTTCCATGCAACACTGAAGCAAAGCAACAATACATATTCAATATTCAGAAATTTAACTGAACTTGGCACTTAGGGTGAGCAGTAGATATTCAGTTCTTCAGCCACAAAGAACCCGATCAAACCGTACCAATTGCATAACTTATATGCTTACATATAAAAGCATACCTAACCAACATCAAACCCAAAATAATGTTATCTTATATGCTGAAACATATAATAGCATACCTAACTTAAGATAATCAGCATCTTCCTCCTCCTTCAGCAACTGTGCCCATCTTCACTTCTTCAGAAATTTGAGGCGGCGTGAGTGGCGCACCACACACGGAGAAGCCTTCTTCTTGACCACCGTTCTGTTGGACAGCTGCGCCACCTGATCCTGAGCCACCTCTTCTTCTTCCACCTTCACTATGCCAGGGAGGAGGGGAAGGAGCTCGACGTCGATGGGCATTGTCTTGCCACCCTCGACGGCGACCGGCGCTACCATCTGCACAGCGTCCTCCTCGCCCTCCTCATGGTCCAACGGCAGCACTGGCTTCGACACATGACGGACCTGGTAGTCTGGGCTGACGGGCGCAGGGACAGCGAGCTCGACGTCGACGCGGTCCGCCCTTGACGCGACACGTGCTGAATCTGGCCGCAGCGTCATGGTGGTGGAGCGGTACATCCACCACCTTGCGCGCTGAACAGGGGAGTCGCTCAGCGTGGCCTCTCGCATTGCCCACACGAGTAGGACAGCCGGCGGGACGTCGCGGCCGTAGGGGAAGGCGCGCTTCCTCTCGGCGTCAGTGAGGACTTTGACGAGGCCACGCGCATGGTTGACCAACATCTCCGTGCTGGGGAACCAGCCGCACACCTCCGTCAACTGCGCGCGCCACCCCTCGTCATCGCCGGCGAGGTCCATCATCGCTCTCTGTCAGCCGAGGCTTCTCTCCATGGAGGCGGCTGCAGCGGTCACCGGCGAGAGTATTCTCGATCTACTGTAGGTGGGGATAAGAGGGGAGTTCGAACCGGCGCCCATGGGAGGTGGGTGAGTGTGTGGTGGGGAGGAGAGTGGTACAGTTACTTATTTAATGGCATTTAGGACGTGGGAAGGGGAAATGTACAATAATATTCTTTCTACCTCCCGCCCCGGTCATTACACAGCCCCGGTCATTACACAGTAAAGAATTTTTTAGATTTTTGTTTATAGGGAAACATCTTACTTTATTTAAACAAAGACTGGGATCTTGTCTGCTAATACACTAAGGATACAATCACGGGGCCAAAGCCTCCAAACCAAAGAAACACAAGCGCCTACAGCTACCTTAGCCGAAGTATGAGCCGGCCGATTAACATAGTAAATAATTGAAGCAAGTGTTCTACTCTTGTTTCTTCTCCACTTTTCTGCACCTGATAGAAGACAAGCTAAGTTAATGAATGATACAAACTTTAATAATCCACAATGCATACAAACACTTACTTCTGATTTTGTTTGCATTTCTTGCTACGTCTAGTGTGTCCTACCAATTTGCAAGCGCCGCATCGGGTTTTCAACTCATCAAAAGAGAGTGGTCTACCATTTTTTGAGACAGGGCGGCTCTCATCTACCTTTGTTGCACCTTTGCTTGACACTTTCATAGGATCTTTAACCTCAATCATGTTGCCTTCACCATCGTCCACATATTCAACTGCACACTTACTGATGTCATTTGTTTGCTTCAACACATTTTCCTGTAGCAGATCATACTCATGACTCTTAGCTATCACAGCCTTCAAACTCTCCTGTAACTGATCCCATAAAGCAGGGTGTTTGCATGCCGCATGCATAGCTTCAGACGCTAACACACTGACCTGGCTATATTTCATTCTTTCCCCGGCCCCAGTCCAACCAAATCCCAATAGATCGCTTGTGCGCCTCACGGGCAGTCCCAACCTTGCTTCTTTCATGAACCGAATAAGAACTAAACACTTTGGTATTTCAGATATGTTCAAGTGCTTCAGTACATGGAATATGTGCTTGCAAGGTAGACCCTTTCAAATCATTCTTCTGCAGCTGCACCTTATAGTTTCTGCGGAATTTACTGGTGTATACTCCACCCAAAAACGGCGCTTCCGGTTATTCTTCCAGGCCACGATGTACTGCTGTGATCCGTCTCCCAGCTTAATTTCTACAATCTCCATGCCGTCAATTTTTCTAAGATCATCTAGCAACATATAGAAGTTTGCTGGAGTGAAGACGTGAGAAGCAGCTATCTCAAGTTCCCTCGAGCTAGTAACTGGCACCGGTAAACTCTATGAGGCCGTGCAGTCATCTCGCGCCTCATTTTCACGGATACGCACAATGGCGTTCTCATAGTGCAAAATCATATCCACCAGGGTCATTTCACTGTCTAGGTGGAGGTGAAGGCATGAGTTTAGGCTTTCACTCCGCTGGTTGCTTTTCATGCCAAGCCAAAACCCCTCAGTTAGATATGTCGCGGCCCACAGTCTCCTCTTCTTATACATCCGCCTCAACCATGTTACAGTTTTTTCCGACTGCCATCTTTTGGAAAATGCGTGCCATCTCTCCTCAAACGTTGTCGTGGACGTGCTGTAGTACAGAAGAGTTCGGAACTCCTTCAAGGACTTGTGACTGAGGTGAATCTTCATATTTTTCTCTATGTGCCACGTACATATACGGTGCCACACGTCTGGCAAGACTTCGCGAATTGCCTTGATCATCGCAGCGTCGGCATCTGTGATAACACTCTTAGGCATCTTTTGACACATGGACCTCAAAAAAGTCTGCAGAAGCCACACGTATGTCTCCTCGGTCTCGTCCAAAACTATGGCACAACCAAAAACAGTGGTCTTCCGGTGATTGTTAAGACCAACAAAAGGTATGAATGGCATACCATAGCGGTTCATCTTGTATGTGCTGTCAAATACAAGAACGTCGCCGAAGTCCTCATAGTCATGACGAGACTGGGAGTCGCACCAGAACATCCTATTCAAATGTCCTTCCTTATCTAGCCTGTACTCAAAAAAGAAGCTAGGATCCCTCTGTTTCCTACTGGCCATGATGCCTATGGCTGTGGCAGCATCACCTTTTGAAAGCAGCTTCCTCTTCTTCTTGGCGCAAAGGTTGTATATTTCACACCTGGTAAAACCAACACCGCCGTACCATACATGTTTGCTGATGAAGCAATCCATCATGTCATGAATTCTAATCCCTGCAGCTCCCATGGACATTATCTCATGCTTCTGGTGCTCTTTGATTTTTCTATGGGACCAAAGAAAAGGTACCTCGTCCGGTCCTGCCAACATATGGCTATGCTTGTCCTCAAAACTTTCAACATACCAAACCCCACGCTTTTGGTCAAGCTTGACGGTCAGGTGCGCTTCGCAAAAGCAACGTGTCTCGGTTCTGAGCCTACGGCTGTGTCCTTCCTCGGTTAGCAACTTGCTGTCACGTTTCCCTTGTCTTGAACAAACAAACCGCCTATAACGCATATGACGTGACTCTGTTTTGATATACCTGATCTTATTCTTTCTAATGCTGAAACCATTATCTCTAGCATAGCTGTTGTAGAAATCATAGCAGCATTGTGAGACGTAAAGGTCATTTCCATTATCTGCATGAACATATCCCTCTTATCATCTGCACTGGCAGTATCTTGGACATTCTTTGCCCCATCATCTTGTGTCACCTACACAATCAAACCACAGCCATGAAAACAGATTTCTAAGGTTTAACATTACTTACTTCCATAGAACATTGATTACACACATACCTCACTCATGATGACCAACGACTCGGACTCCCCAGAACCAGGTGCATCTAATGATTCGTCGTGTCGGATTCACCGTAATAGTCATACGCATTATGACATTCGGAAATGAACTGAAAAATACAACAAAAATACATAATTACTTATCATATAATATTCCTGAAGAAATTCAATTTGCATGCCAACAAAAATTTTCACTTACGTACCTAACTAATGTAATCTTCATTCGAGAGCTCCGAGTTGTTTTCTTGATCATCATCAAGCTCATCGATCTATAAATTTTCAACACAAAGATTTAATGTTGTCGGATGCCACCAAAAAATTACAACATGACAATGCCACTCACATTAAGATCGTCCCATTCGTTCCCATTCTTTGACCGATCTTCACGATCTGAATTTTCATCATCTGACCAATCTTCTATCCAGTCTTTCATCAGTTCTCCAAACTCCATGTCTACCATGATATCAGTTAACTCCTCGTCCGCCATTTCCTACAACCAATATTATGTATCATCACATGTGCAAACATTATCAATGATGAAATATAAAACACATAGCACACGATCACGGATGTTATGTAAACAACCGCAACGGAGGCCGTTCAGATCTGCCCAACTTAGTAAGGAAGATGGCCACGGCACCCGTCGTGATCACTTTCAATCGCGAGGAACTGCACGATCTCAAAACCTAGCTTGATCTGTGATTACCTCTGCCGCCGGATACCTAGGTTAGCCGCCACATCAAATAACGATACCGGTGGTGCACACAGCCGACGGCAACCGACGCTACATGAACCCAGATCACGAGGAGCAGCACTACCGGAACAAGATCCACGATCGCATGCGCCGCCGGGTAGCTAGGTTACCCGCCCCGCTAGGTTAACCACTACCACTGGCAGCGGCAGTTCGTTCGATGTTGCCGCGAGCGAGACTAGAGGGGGGACGCCGGATGTGGTACCTGTGCGCGCTCGTTGGAGATTCATGACGTTGTCGCGCCCGCTGTCCGACGAGATCGCCGGCGACGAGATAGCCACCGCTGGAGATCTACTACGTGACTTATGGAGCTGCGTCAATGCTCGCGAGATTGATGGAGCTGCTCGCGTGAATGATTGGATTCGGCAGGTCTTACGTGGACGTGGGGTCGTGTGATGTTTTTTTTTCGGACCAGGGTACTGTACGTATACGTTTTGGGTTATACAGGGCTAGACAGGGCTTGGATCTGGGCTGCGGCGGGCCAGGAAAAAAACAAATTCACGGGGACAAAAATACTCCTCCAAAATTAGGTTAGGGGGGAGCACTGGAGCAGGACTCTTCTTGACCAGCCAGTGAATGCTAGAGAACAGGATACTCCCCGTTTGGGGATCCAAACAATGATGAGCAGAAAGATTTTACAACTCATATATGGACTGAAGGCAACATAAATTGCTGAAAAATTTAATGATTTATTGGGCTTCTGGGCTAATGTTTACGCCTGATTTTATTCTAATTGTTCAGAGATGTCAACCTTAACTTGCAACTTGATACTACAAAACCACAGGTCCAAAACCTGGCACCTACATTCCATTCCAGGATCAAATCAATAACTGAGTTTTGCTAAAAAAAATCAATAACTGAGTTTGTTTTTGCGACTACGGCAGAAATAAATTGGCACCGTCCTTCCTGAAGGAGTTTGTGTGGTTTCAGTAGTGCAGCAGGTACAGATGAACCAACAGGGACAGGGGGTACCTGGAAGATGGGAGGCTGCAGGGGATGGAAGCAGATAGGGTAGTAGAGGATGCCAAGGTTCACGGTGACAACGACGGCGGCCACCGCAACCTTCCTCCTCTCCCGACACCGTCCTCCTTCAACTCTTTCTCCTGCGGCTGCTGCATTCCCATACCTTCCTCCCTTCCTTCCGGCAGAGAAAAGCACCAGAACTTAGCGACAGGGAACAGCGATGGGGGCAGCTGCCGAATCGAAGAGCCTTTTAATTGCCCGACCGGAATCGAGCCCCATCTTTCTTCTCTCCCGCCGGAAGGAAGAGAGATGACCAAGTGCTATGAGACCGAAGAAAAATTGTGTGAAACACACATGGGAGCAACTACACCGGTAGCAGGATAAAATCTTGTGTATATATATTCCAATTATTTGTAGACACGCTATAAATAATCTTTACAACTCAAAATTTTTGCATCATACAACAGATTTGTTTCATATGGTACACAATTCTTCCACTCAAATTATGGGCCAGACAATTCAAAATTTGAGTCAGAATTGTGAATGAATTAGAACAATGACAAGGTGAAGTACCTCGCACGCATTTCCCTCTCTGATCTTCCTGCCACCGCCGCTTTAGGAAGGGGGTGGCGTGGCGGTGGCCTGACGGACCTCAGCCAGCCCACGTTACAAAGGGTTCAATGTACATTAAGACAGAGCATTACTGATAACGCCAGTAATAAAGGGGTATAAATGATCTTTAAGTCTACAGAGTGATTGTCTGACCGTTGTCATCCTGAGTGACGTTAAGCCTTCTCTACTCCGAGTGATTTCTTATATCGTCGAATGACTCATTCTCTTAATCAAATGGAATTGGGGTATCCGAGTGAGGTTGAAGGTCGAGTGGATTGCACTCCTTGATAACTCAGTCGGTTTCTTTTCTTGTGCTTTGAATGTCTTTGACTCTACGGCAGCGTTCTTGGGTAGGGTGTCTAGGTCATGCCTATGACCCTATCCTAGGTAGCATGTAATCACCCAACGCATGTGTTGACGGCTTTCAGTTGACGAAGCCGCGCTGAGTGCTAGACTTTATGGCCATCACACCTTCCGCTTGATGTAACCTGTGTTGCGGCCATCAACTTGGTCGGTCCTCGTAGTTTGGAATGCAAAGTGTTGTAGCTAAAAAACATATATTTGCTTGTAATGAAATCCCCTATTTGCCCAAACATTTTTAAAAAAGATGCAGATAAACTTGGGCTCCATTTTATTAATTTGGGCTAGAAAAGGTGTAAAAGGGTCCTGCTGTATGGAGAAGGGAAACAGATCCTCCTCCTCCCAGCGCGACAACCGCTGTCTGCTAAAAAATCGCAGAGCTCGACGGGACGGCAACTGGATTCAGAAGCAGAGAGAGGGAGCGGGAGCGGGAGATCGCGATCGACCGATCGTCCATCCATCCATGGACAAGGTGAAGTACCTTGCACGCATTTTCCTCTCTGATCTTCCTGCCACCGCCGCTTTAGGAAGGGGGTGGCGTGGCGGTGGCCTGACGGAGGTGCGGATGGGGAGGCGGCGCCGGCACCTCCGCTCACAACTGGTGGAGGTGGCGGTGGTGGAGCTCGCCGCAGGACGCGGGGGCGAGCGGCGGCGGTGGCCGGAGGTCTAGGGTTTGTGGGGAAATTGAGTGAAGGGCGCGCGCTCGCGTAATAGCCCCGATTCAAGGCGGTTTTGCAAATAATGGTACCGCAAGAATGCTGATTTCTATGGTCCCTGATAATCCTGAATTCCTGATTCGCCAGTTGGACATTTTGGCGTCTCCCTCCTGTATCAGCATCAAGGTTTTGGTTACCGGTCGAAATTTCGAGATTTACCATGATTACCGCGTATTTCCGTGCCCCTCGGTAAATCCACGTACCAAGCAAAAAATACCAGTTATTTGAATTTTTTGAATTTAAACACTCAATTTATAGTAAAGTACATAGAATCTAATTAATACCATGAGAGTAGGTTTTGGCTTGTTGGTCGGAACCTAGTTCCTGTTTTGAGAGGTCTTTGGTTCAAATGTTCGTTCATTAACTTATTTGAATTCAAAATTCAACTATAAAATTTGTTCGAAATATTCTCGGTATTTTTCGGTATTTCTCGGTAACCGTGGTAACCGCGTTTTCCAGTCCCCCTCGGTAAAAATGCCTCATTCGGTAACCAAAACCTTGAGCATTTGAAAATGGACCTTGATATCTCTGAAGATCGATCATCTACCTGGTTTTTTTTTTCTTCACTGCCTTAGCCATCTATTGCATTCACTGATCAACAACTTTGCATTTTGCCGTGAGCAATCTGTAGAAGGCTGGTGCCGAAAGGGCCTCGGCAGAGGAGAACTGCTCCGGGAAGAAGGCTAAGGTCATGGCCGAGGCCGATGCTGCCATGTCGAAGATCACTCTCACCCTAGACCCCAAGTTGCTGGAGTGCTCCGGTTGTTGCAGCCCGTTGGTTCCACCAATTTTTCAGGTAAAGGAGTCCTGTGGTACAACCTAATTAATATTCCCTTGTTCAATACTTGCTCCTTTTTAGTGAAGTCTTAACCCTGCAACTTAACTCCGTGCACAAGCTAATCTCGTTTGAAAGAATGTGGCTGGTCTGGATTTCACTAACTATCTCAACTATTGTTTCTGATAGTTTACTTGTAGCAAATATCTTCTTGCATCAGTTATGGTCTCCTTGTAAGTATGTTGCTCGTAGAATTACAAATTCTTCTTATTCTGATTTTTTTCTAGGAAATTTACTAAATTAAGATGTAAGCATATTGGCCACACCACCTTTCATTATGTGTTTGACGTTCTCTAGTCCATTTGAGTATTACGTTTCTCCTGTCGACGTTCTCTAGTCGATTTGAGTATGTATTTGTTCTCCTGTGGCTTGCCAATTGCCAATTTGCCATGATAAGTAAGTGTTGATGATGCGTTGTCAGTCTTGGCCTCTCTGGATCACTGAGAGAATCCACATTCAACAAACGGTTACTACCATGAAAGTCATATATATGCGCAGCAACAGAGCTTGAGCCAAAGGTTTGGAAAGCCATTACATGTGATACATGAACTCTAAAATTTGCGAAGATGCTATGCTTTGAACCGAAAATTGCTGTACATTAGTGAGGCACAAATCTGGCAGCAGCGGTAATCCAGTACACTTGTGTTGTTTCAGTAACGCTTGTACGTTTTTGTTCTGTTTCAGTAATACCTGTATGTTCATGTCTCTCTTTTTTGTCTGCAGTGCGCAAATGGCCACATCACATGCTTAAAGTGCTGCGCGGATCTGAAGCACAGTAGTTGCGGCTTGTGTGCCTTGGAGCGCACCGGCTGCCACGCCTGGGGGCGCATCCTCGGCGGCCTTACCATGCCGTGCTCGTTCCAGGAGCACGGGTGCACCGAGACGATCCGGTTCACGGAGAAACTGGCACATGAAGAGTCCTGCCTCCACGCCCCATCGCTGGCTGCCACCCCTACCATGGACGGTCCCTGCGCGACCACATCAACTTGGAGCACGCTACAATCCAGTACACCCGCATCACAGCCAGCAGCCTCTCCCCCCTGAGCATGTGCAACGATGAGCCAGCCCGCCTGGTGTCCCTTGGCAGCAGGGCGGTGTTTCTCCTTGTGGTCGACCGCAGCATGCCGATGATGTGGCCCGCCTGGTGTCCCTTGGCAGCAGGGCGGTGTTTCTCCTTGTGGTCGACCGCAGCATCCTGTCGGGGCACGCGCTGTCAGTCATCCACCTCATGAGCGACCCGATCGAAAAGGAGGATTTCAAGTACAAGATCGAAGTGCATACGCGGATTGGCATTCTCTCTGTGTCCGGCAGCGAGACACCGAGCGTCAGGCGGCTGACGAAGACGTACCAGGCGGGTGCGTCGCTGTTCATCTCGGACGCTGTGTGGTCTCCCCAGGATTCTCCCGTGTACCTCGAGCTGAAATGAATCTAGAGAAGCTGTATGCCGTTCAGTTGGAAAGCCTATACTCAATCAATCTGGTACTAGTAGAATTCTGAGACTCCATTCTATGTATGTGCCCTTATCAGCTATGTCCATGTGGTTCTAGTTAGTATATTATCTATTTTGCTTGTCGAAGTTGGGTAATTGGATAATTTTTTGATAATTTTCTGGAAGTGGAATGATAGCAAGGATAATTTACATAGAATCCCCTACTGGAATGCATTGTTTTGTCTTGTAAGCTTTGAGCAACATCTAGACATGGATGTAGCCGAGAGTTCCGTTGAGCCTTCAACAAGGACTAAACAGAAAATAGTGATTGGATCGTGTCTGGCCCGTTGGAGCGCAGGGGCGTTACCCGCACCGAAAACGACCGTTGGATAACTGAAGAATGTAGACACCTGTTTGTTCTGAACTTACCGAACACTTGAACAGTGCATTTGCAGCAGCTAGGTGCTAGCACCCTACCCCAGTTCCCAGCCGCCATTTGAATCCCTCGATTCCGGTAACACTTGAACCTACCTAGTGAATTACTCGTGGTTTGTTAGGTAATCTCCCCTCAAAAACAATAGTTTGTCAGGTAATCTGACCCTGATACGCCGTCCTGTTTCACTTTCACCTACGTTGTGGAATCAACTAGTGGCAAAACATTGCTTACCTGATACTCCATCCGTTCAAAAAAAACTTGCCCAAAACTTGTTTCTCAAATGGATGTATCTAACACCATTGTTCCTCAAATGAATGTATCTAGCACTAACTTGGTGCTTAGATACATCCATTTGAGGGACAAACTTTTTCGGATGGAGGGAGTACCTGCAATGAGTTGACATGCATTGAAATGTCAGAGCAATGCAACGATGATCATCAGAGGCAAAGGTACCAAACTACCAACTAAAACTTTTGCAGGAAACTTTTGTAATTGAAACTTCAGTGCACATACATAGGGGAGGCTGTGCACGAGCTCCTGCAGCTCATCGGGGAGAAGCCTATCTCATCGTGGAGCACATGGTAGTGTGTTGGCCTTGTAGTCCCCTGCAACACACAATCAGAATGATTTAGATTCAGTTAAACATTTGTATAGAGAAAAAGTTTCTCATGTATATGAAAAATTTATACAAAAAATATATAATGTGTATGAAAAAGGTTGATCATGTATTTTAAAAAATGTTAATCAAGCATTTGAAAAGTGTTAATCAAGCATTTAAAAAATGTTAAATATGTATAAAATGTTTGTCATGTATACAATAAAATACAATGTCTCTGAAAAAAATGTTGATTATGTACTTAAAAATGTTAAATGTGTATATAAAAATGTTTCTGGTGTACACGAAAAATGTATATTGTGTGTCAAAAATGTTAATAGAGCATTTTAAAAAAAATTAGACAAGTATTTAAAAATGTTAAATGTGTATAAAACATTTAAAAAAAATGTTAAATCTGTATAGAAAATGTTGACCATGTATACAAAAAAATTAATGTGTATCTGAAAAATGTTAATCAAGCATTTGAAAAAAAATGCTAAATGTGTATAAAAAATGTTGAGCATGTATTACAAAATATTAATCTTTTATTTTAAAAATGTTAAACATGTAGTAAAATGTATTATATATACCAGAAATGTACAATGTGTATGAAAAAAAGTAGACATAAAAAAATGTAAGTTTTCAAAAAATGTTAATCATGTATTTGAAAAATGTTAAATGTGCATATGAAAGATATTTTTGTTGTATAAGAAAAATATTGCATGTGTACCAAACACACAATTAACATGTGTTGAACAAAAAAACTAAAGGCGA
>NC_041384.1:15313478-15320621 GCF_002162155.2 Triticum dicoccoides | reverse complement strand
AAAAAAAAGAAAACCTATAAAAACAAAAGAAAACGAAAAAAGTCAATGCAAAACGAATGGAAATGGTGAAAGCCTAGAAAATAACATAGTAACTGTTGAAATATGTGAAATTAACAAACAAAACCGAAGGAAAAAATAAAGAAAAAAACAGTGAACTAGAAAGAAACAAAGAAAAAAAACAAGTGAAAAAAAGGAAACCCGGTGAGAAAAGAAAGAAAAAAGAAAAAGAAAAGAACCTGGAAAACAAGTGGAAAACCCGACTCGTTTGCCTCAAATAGCTCGCGCCTCCTATTTCATCACGAACTTGATAATGGCTCGAATGGCGCCGGTACCGACAACTGAGGAGACCTGTGATATACGCTAATGGACCGGTCCGTTACTGCAGATGTTTCAGCCGAGAGCTTATTTTATCTCGCCATATAAGCGAGATATAGCTCGCTTCAGGCGAGAGCTTCTTCTGTTTCACTATAAGAAGATATATATCTTGTGCGAGATATAACATCTGTGCTGGCAGCATGTCCTCTGAAGTGTAAATTTAATCAGCCATGGGTCTTAGGGCCACTTTTTTTGCTGGCTTCTAGAATAAGCTGCACCCTACCTATCTTATTCTAAAAGCTTAACCAAATTTATTTATTTTAAAGCCTACTAATTAAGACTTAACTAGTACTAGGCTTATAAAAATATCGGCTGGGCTTCTAGAAAAATGCCACCAAAGGAACGGGCCCTTAACCGTCTTGCTTGCAGGTGGAGATGACGCTAGAGGTGAGCAGGCCCAGTTTATTTGAATCCGAAACCGCGTTGCCTCCTCCTACTCTCCTCCGTCTACAATAAGGAGTACTCTCGTGCAGGGCTGCCTCCCGTCGCCGTCTGCAGCGCGCTTCGAAGCCTTCGCCGCCGTACTGCTCCGACCATCCTTCTTTCCTTGATCAAGGACTGACCCACGCACCGATGGCCTTGAACGATGGCCTCGCCAGGTTCTGGCTGCAGCAGGAGAGGAACCAGGCGGCTCTATCCGCCCTCGCCGCAGCCAAAACCTCTTCTTCTTCATCATCCACCAGGCCGTCGTCGTCCCAGCAGCAACCCGGTGCAACTCCATCTCCAAGGCCGGCCGCTAAACCATCACCGCCAGTTCCTGCCGCCAGACTCTCCGACGAAACGGCGCAGCTAAAAGAGACGGACACCGCCAGGAAGTTGGCCGCCGGAACACGGATCAGATTCTCCGATGACACAGCGCGGCTACAGAAGATCAATGAAGTGAGGAGGTCCGCCGCCGGAAAACAGATCAGAGATGTCATCACACTGCTAGAGAGGACAAGGGAACCTCTCACGGCGCACCAGATCAACGAAAAAACCTACGTCGACATCGACGGCAACGGCGCCGTCGCCGAGAGCCTGAGGAACAACCTCAAGGTGCGCTTCGACGGGAAGCGCTACTCGTACAAGCGCACGCACCACGTCAAGGGCAAAGACGAGCTGCTCTCGCTGATCATAAGCTTCCCTGAGGGCCTCCCGGTGTCGGAGGTGCAAGACGCCTACCCAACCATGCTGGAGGATCTGCAGGCCCTGAAATCTTCCGGTGACATCTTTTTGTTGTCGGTTGAGAGAGACATGATTGCGTACCCCAACGACCCGAGGTCGAGGATGGAGGTGGACGCCGAGCTCAAGAAGATGTTCCACGACATCAAACTGCCGGTAGACATGCTGGACATCGAGAAGGAGCTCCGCAAGAACGGCGAGAAGCCGGCCACCGACACAGCCAAGAGACACGCCGCTGAGCAGATCCACGGCCGGCAACCAGAGCCGGAGAAGGCCAGGAAGAAGCCGCGCGGGATCACCAGCAGGACCAAGCTCACTAACGCTCATCTCCCGGGACTCTTCGACTTGCCTGTAGATAATAAGGACTCAAAAGATTTCAACTGATAGAAGATGTAACTGATAGAGATGGACCTGCCAGGCAGGCAATATCTAGTGTAGAACTAATGTTTTCTTCTGAAACTATGGAGTTACTATCTAAGACTACAATCGAGTTTCAATGGTCAAGATTGGCTAATCCTACAATGAATCTTATTGAAGAAACCTAAGGTCGACAAATGTGGCATTTTAACTCTGAAAATTTGAACAGCCAACATACTCAGGATGTGAAAAGCCTGATGTAGGTTCAGTGTTAGTGAATTCCACTGTCTACCTCGTAAGATGGCACAAGTGACAGAGAATACCCTGTGTGGTTTCTTCTGAGGGGTAATGTATTGTGTAATTCCTTTCAACGGTTCCAGGCAAATAATTTTGCCCCGAGTACAAACAGTCCTCTGCAATCAGATAGAACATCACTACAGTTCCAAAAACCGAGACTTAGAAGTACTCACCTGTCAAAAGCAATGCTACATGGGCAGTGGTAATACTGTATCCTGATATAACACTCCAGGGCATGACAATGCCAGCCTGCATCTGAACTTGGATCCATCAATGCGAGGCTGACACTGCCAAGGGGCACCTCCATCATGTTAACAAGTAACAAGCTCCTCAACTTCGCCCGCCCGGACGGTTGGTCCCAGTTAGATGCGGAGTTGTGGACCTCGATCAACTTTGATGGATTCAGTGACATGTTCTACCATGTAGGAGCGATTGTAGACTGGGAATGGCGCAGCAGTGGCACTTGTCAGGGAGCTTCTCGTGGCAAGATGAACATATAGCATGCCCAACAGTGCATTGAGGAACGGAGATGAAACTGTAAATGTATGAATTGATATGCTTAAATTAACTTGAATGCTAATTGTGAATGACAAAAATACAACCAAAATGATGAACAGCATGCATATTTACTTCTGATGCTGTTCTGAACTTCTGACCAGACCTGACGGATTGTACATATGCCATCAAAGTGGTTGAAGCCAATTTTCATACAAACCACCCTACCCCCCTACTGCAAAAATAGATAAATGTCAATACTTCCAGGAATACAGTATTCATTCCCTTGTTTATAGTTTCTGAGCAATGATGAGCTTAACGCTTCAGTTGTCCATCCATATTCGATTTCTTGACCAACCAGTGATTGCTAGAGAACAAGGATACTCCCCATTTGGGAATCCAAACAATGATGAGCAGAAAGATTTTACAATTCATATATGGACTGAAGGCAACATAAATTGCTGAAAAAATTACTGATTTATTGGGCATCTGGGCTAATGTTTACGCCTGCTTTTGTTCTAATTGTTCAGAGATGTCAACCTTGACTTGCAACTTACCACTACAAAACCACAGGTCCAAAACCTGGCACCTAAGTTCCATTCCAGGATCAAATAAATAAAAGAGGTTTGCTCTAAGAAAATCAATAACTGAGTTTTGTTTTTGCCACTACGGCAGAAATGAATTGGCACCGTCCTTCCTTAAGGAGTTTGTGGGGTTTCAGTGGTACAGCACGTACAGACGAACCAACAGGGACAGGGGGTACCTGGAAGATGGGGGGTGCAGGGGATGGAAGCAGACGGGGCAGTCAAGAATGCCAAGGTTCATGGTGACAATACCTTCCTCCCTTCCCAACGCCGCCGCAACCTTCGTCCTCTTCCCGACGCCGCCCTCCGCCAACTCCTCCTGCTGCTGCTGCTGCATTCCCATACCTTTCCTCCCATCCTTCCGGCAGGGAAAAGCACCGGAACTTAAGGACAGGGAACGGCGGTGTGGGCAGCTGCCGGATCGAAGAGCCTTTTCGTTACCCAACCGGAATCGAGCCCTATTTTTCTTCTTTCCCGCCGGAAGGAAGAGAGAGGACCAAGTGCTACGAGACTGAAGAAAAGTTGTGTGAAACACACATGGGAGCAACTATACCGGTAGCAGGATAAAATCTTGTGTGTATATATTCCAATTATTTGTAGACATGCTACAAATACTCTTTACAGTTCAAAAAAATTGTATCATACAACATATTTGTTTCATATGGTACACAATGCTTCCACTCAAATTATGGGCCATAGAATTTAAAATTTGAGTCAGCATTGCGAATTAAAACAATGAAACTTGACCCTAATTGGCCAGCATTTACAACAGTTACACAATATTCACCGTTCTACAGTGCTAAGGATGTGAGCATACCTCAGAAATCTGATTGGGTTTATGCATGGTCATATATACTCATATGTCACCAATGCTGACTGAACAAATCATGCTTTCATACAAAAATCTACAAGCAAACGGACATCTCATGGCATTGGTACGTACCTTGCAGTAAACAAGTTCTTCAGAGTAAGTCAAACCTGTTTCCAATGCAAAAATTGTCATGTTCTCAGAATAGAATAGCGCAGTGCGCATGAGATTTTTCGGCATCACAGGAGGAGCGCACCAAAATCCCCACAGGAGCACCGACCATCCTTGAACTTGTGAAGCCGTTTACTGTCCCGGACAACAATCTCTCTGTTTGCAAGTAATGAGAAGTATTTGATAGAGCTGTGGCAGTCCCTGCACATGGTGATGTTCTTGGTCACACGGACTGTCGCACCAGGAGGTGTTTTGAGCAGCCCCAGTGCAACAGCTAACCTCTCACTGTGGTGCTTTATTAGTGAACCTGCAGCAGCAGCAGGCCTGTCGTCATCGCCCTCCGTGCTGTCAGATAACAACTCAGGAGCATTCTGGTACGGTTCGTACCCTACAGCCTTAGCCTTTTCCAGCAAATTCTCCAACAATTGATACAACTCGGTAGCTTGAGGGTGAGTCATGTCATCAGCTCTAAAGAAATACACCTTGTCTCTGATTGCAATCCAGCTACGGTCTCTGAGAAACCCGACATCTTCATGTTTGGCCAGTTTCCGCACCCTAGCGACGTCACGCCATCTACCAGTAGACACGTACATGTTCAACAGCAAGACATATGTTTCAATCACTTTCGGCTTGAGCTCAAGGAGCCTATCAGCAGCGTAGAAAGCAAGCTCCATGTTCCCGTGACTCCGACATCCAGCTACCAAACTAGACCAGATGGCCTCATTCGGCTCAAAGCCTGTTCTCTTGATGAAGGAAAATGCATCATCCAGCCGGCCCAATCGCACGAACATGTCAACCATGCACCCGTAATGGTCCACAAGAGGCTCTATATGATACTCATTCCGCATCATGTCAAAGTAGCGCTCAGCCTCCTCTACTAAACCAGCATAGCTGCAGGCTGACAGCAAACTTACGAATGTGATTTCGTTTGGTTTGGCGCCAGATAATATCATGTCCTCAAAGAGCTGTATCGCATCTCGGGACCTGCCATGCTGCGAGTACCCTGAAATCATAGAGGTCCAAGTGACAGGTGTCCGTGTTGGCATCTCGACGAAGGCTTTGGTCCCACACTCGATGCATCCGCACTTGTTATACATGTTTACCAGTGCGCTGTTCACAACAACATCCGACAGACATCCAGTCTTTATGGTGGTTGCGTGGATTTGCTCACCCTGCTCCAAGGCCATCATGGCGCTGCAGACTGACAGGATGCTTGAGAAGGTGAACAGATCAGGCTTCAATTCAGACCTCACGAGATCACGGAACAATTTGAGTGCCTGGAACCCTCTGGAACGAGCATGGAGGTCATCCTTTGCCGAGTCCATGATTTGAGCATACCCGGAGATCATTACATTCCACGTGATAATACTGCTGCTGTCCATCTCTTCAAACAACCGCATAGCCTCGTCCGTTTCGCCCTTCCTGAGATAGAGGTACATTGTGGAGTTCTTCACTGGAAGATTCGCTTCACACCCAACCTTGTAGCAGAAAGCCTGGACCTGCTTGCCGAGATTCATATCCAGCCTCGCGCCACACAAGCTCATGACACTGGTCAACGTGAACTCATTCGGCGTCACCCCTCCCTTGAGCATATCGAGAAACAAGCTCAGCCCAAGCTCGAGGTAGTTCTCGTCTTCGGCGCAGGACGATATCATCGTCGTCCAGGTGATCACATTCTTGTCAGGGGTCCCCTTAAAGGCCCTCAGACCAGATTGTAAGTCTCCAGACTTGCAGTACATCCTACAAAGTGAATTGCCCATGCTCGTGATGGTATCAGCCCCATACTTGATCGAGTAGCCATGGACCTGCTGGCCCAGATCGATCCTGCGCGCGGCAGAGCACGCGTTCAGCATGCCGCCCAGCGTGTAATGCGACGGGTACCTCCCAAGCTCGAGCATCTCGACGAACACCTCCAGCGCCAGCACCGCTTCAGAGTTCAGAGTATATCCTGTAATCAGCGCCGTCCAGGTGACCACGTTCTTCTCGGGCATTTCGTCGAACAGGCTGCGCGCGTCCCGGCTCGCCCCGCACCTCATGTACACGTTTACCAGGGACGTCGCCACGAACATGTCCGCGACGGTTCCGGTCTTCGCCATGTGGCCGTGCAGGGCCCTGGCGGCGCCGAGGCCTCTGGTCTCGACGCACCGGTGCAGCAGGGGCACGTACATCGCCGACTGCACAGTCCGGCCGTCCTTCAGCATGCTCATTGCTTCCTGGGCGTCTAGCGGACGAGGGGGGCTCTCACTCTCCAATCTGCCATTTTCCGCTGCTTGGGTGCTCCTCTGATAAGAACCGCCCTGCGAATATGCAATGGTGAAAGAAAAAGAATGAGGCCTGCTGAAGCACACGGCAATCTTTCTTGGTCCAGGGAAGAAGGGGAAGAAAACAGAGAAGAGAAAGTCACCTTGTCGAAGCCGGCGGAGCTGGGCAGGGGCTTGGCAGCGACGACGGCTGGGACGGCGGTGGCGGCGCCGGAGACGGCGAGGGAGGGGATGGATGCCATTGGCGGGGTGTGACAGGGGAGATGGCCAGCATCACTGGGTGTGTGAGAGCGAGGGGATCTCTTTGGGTCGAGTATGCGGCAGGAAGATGAGATAAGGGTGCGCATGGACCAGGTTTAAGAGCTACTCGTACTCTAATCTATCCCAAAAAATCTCTAGTTTTCTTTCTGGCATCCAAAAAAAACTGTAGCGCCCAAGAGACATGCGATTTAAAGGCCCATCCCCGATGGTGTTTTCTTTTCTGGCGAACCAAAAAATAATCCATCAAGCCTCAAATATTAGGGAAAACCCGCGAACTCCAAAACATCCCCCGGTTCTGCGTAAACAAGAGGGCCGGCCACCCCTCCTGCCACCTGGCATCGAGCTTCGATCACCGCACCACTGAAGAGAAAGA
>NC_041384.1:15262257-15313006 GCF_002162155.2 Triticum dicoccoides | reverse complement strand
GGCCTTCAATCCCTTCACTCTGACACCGGCATGAGGGCACACCAAGTACCCAAGGAAAATCCCTCGAATGCAACTTGTTTTCTTCTTCTTTTGTTGAGGTCAGCGCACTTGGGCATAGTGTGCAACATGATTTGCCAGTGGAAGAGTTTTAAAAGTTTCACTGGTTCGACCATGAAAGATCACATTGGCATTGAGGACCTCAACTTCTCGGTGGAGGCAGGGCCAGAGGTGGACCAAGAGGAGAAAGGTGGTTGAGGTCGAGATTGCAACACGAAGAAGAAGCTTGGAAGATTGAGCAATTTCAAGTTGGAGGAGGATATAACATTGTGCTATGCATGGGTACTGTGATGTGAGACCGTAACGAGACCTATCTCCAAGGCGTCGACAAGCTGCTGCGGGTGGAGGAGCACATGCATGGTGTCGGTGACTAGCAACAGGAACATCGTAGGATGCATGTCCTTATTTATTTTTAATTCAAGAGCTTTATTGATTACTCGGCAGTAATACATCGCGGGCATCTTCGAGCAACTTTACTAGTCTGTTTAGCATAGTAATGGCCTAATGGGTAGCCATGTTTGCCTCACATTGTAGGATGAATGATTGAACAACATAAATTTGAATAGCTGCCGCTATGTTGACTACAACTTACCAAAAACCAGGTACAACAAAATACTGGTTGTCGCGCATGCTATTACCCTAGCATTAAAAAGCCATCATTACTTATTAATCAAGTACTACTCCCGTTTCAACAAATTCTAACTAAACTTAGATCAGAATCACATGTATTCTAACTAAACTCAGATCACATGGAAACTTTTTCCTGGCGATGCAGATCTTGAGGGACATCTCCTTGGCTGGCCCAGCCCAAAACATGCGTAGGCGGCACAACAAAGATGAACAACAACTTCTCCATGTCTACCTCGTCAGACCTGTGGCTACCCGTCACCGCATTCGTGTGCACCATACATCACCATGGGAGCAACAACAATTGATGTCGATGAAGATGGTGATGATTCCCCCCTCCGACAGAGTACCTAGAAGGATTTTGTAGATCAAATCGCCTCGAACCGCAAAGTGGCATCAGCGAAAAATTGCATGATAAATGTTTCTTAAGTTGTTTGGGTATATATAAGCCAAGGGGAGCCAAGGGGGCAGAGGTAGACAAGGAAACCTGGTGGGTTCAGGGCCCCACTCTGGGCATCCTGCACCTAGATGCACATGCCCCCTAGGCCCTGGGCTTCTAGCTTCTAGTCTCTTCCGGTCCTGAATTAAACTCCGCTCATATTTTGATTTTTATTTCCCGCGATGGAGAATATCCATTTTTCGTAAAACCAAAAACACTAAAAAAACATAAACTCGCACCGGAAACTTTATTAATACGTTAGTCCAAATAAACTTTAAATACTGCAAAGAATGGTAGGAATATAGCATGAACACTATAATTATAGATACTCTTAGGACATAATAGTAGGCCGACATCTGCTTATTGACGAGCGGCTTAATCGTTGGTGGCGAGGTTAAGTAACCACCAATAGATAGTCAATATGTAGTAGTGGACCGCTCTTAACTAGTGAGGGTGAATACAGATTTGAGGGTCAACCACATAACCTTATTTACTTTGTAGAAGAACAAATGTTAAACAAAATTCCTAATGGAGCGATAGTTAATGTATATATGTGAAGGAAATATGCCCTAGAGGCAATAAAAAAGCTATTATTTATTTCCTTATATCATGATAAATGTTTATTATTCATGCTAGAATTGTATTAACCGGAAACATAATACATGTGTGAATACATAGACAAACAGAGTGTCACTAGTATGCCTCTACTTGACTAGCTCGTTGATCAAAGATGGTTATGTTTCCTAACCATAGACATGAGTTGTCATTTGATTAACGGGATCATATCATTAGGAGAATGATGTGATTGACTTGACCCATTCCGTTAGCATAGCACTTGATCGTTTAGTTTGTTGCTATTGCTTTCTTCATGACTTATACATGTTCCTATGACTATGAGATTATGCAACTTCCGTTTACCGGAGGAACACTTTGTGTGCCACCAAACGTCACAACGTAACTGGGTGATTATAAAAGTGCTCTACAGGTGTCTCCGAAGGTACTTTGGGTTGGCGTATTTCGAGATTAGGATTTGTCATTCCAATTGTCGGAGAGGTATCTCTGGGCCCTCTCGGTAATGCACATCACTTAAGCCTTGCAAGCATTGCAACTAATGAGTTAGTTGCAGGATGATGTATTATGAAACGAGTAAAGAGACTTGCCAGTAACGAGATTGAACTAGGTATTGAGATACCGACGATTGAATCTCGGGCAAGTAACATACCGATGACAAAGGGAACAACGTATGTTGTTATGCGGTTTGACCGATAAAGATCTTCGTAGAATATGTGGGAGCCAATATGAGCATCCAGGTTCCGCTATTGGTTATTGACCGGAGACATGTCTCGGTCATGTCTACATTGTTGTCGAACCCGTAGGGTCCGCACGCTTAAGGTTTCGATGACAGTTATATTATGAGTTTATGAGTTTTGATGTACCGAAGGAGTTCGGAGTCCCGGATGAGATCGGGGACATGATGAGGAGTCTCGAAATGGTCGAGACATAAAGATCGATATATTGGACGACTATATTCGGACATCGGAAAGGTTTCGAGTGATTCAGGTATTTTTCGGAGTACCGGAGAGTTACGGGAATACATATTGGGCCTTATTGGGCCATACGGGAAAGAAGGAAAAGGGCCTCAAGGGTGGCCGCACCCCTCCCCTTGGTCTGGTCCGAATTGGACTAGGGAAGGGGGCGCCCCCTTCCTTCCTTCTCCTTTTCCCTTCCTCTTTTCCTATTCCATATGGGAGGTGGAATCCTACTAGGACTAGGGAGTCCTAGTAGGACTCCACACTTGGCGCGCCCCCTCCTAGGGCCGGCCTCCTCCTCCCTTGCTCCTTTATATACGGGTGCAGGGGGGCACCCCAAAGACACAACAATTGATCCTTGAGATCTATTAGCCATGTGCGGTGCCCTCCTCCATGATAATCCTCGATAATATTGTACCGGTGCTTAGGCGAAGCCCTGCGATGGTAGAACATCAAGATGGTCACCACGCCGTCGTGCTGACGGAACTCTTCCCCGACATTCTGCTGGATCGAAGTCCGGGGATCGTCATCGAGCTGAACGTGTGCTAGAACTCGGAGGTGCCGTAGTTTCGGTGCTTGATCGGTCGGGCCGTGAAGACGTACGACTACATCAACCGCGTTGCGCTAACGCTTCCGCTTCCGGTCTACGAGGGTACGTAGACAACACTCTCCCCTCTCGTTGCTATGCATCACCATGATCTTGCGTGTGCGTAGGAATTTTTTTAAATTACTACGTTCCCCAACAATATGAGGTGAAAGATCATCATGGGAGAAAACAAAGGGAATGTAATAAATCTCATTTTCTTTTGCAATACCAACCTCCTTGGGTATTTTCATTGTATCTCAATTTGATAATGTTTTTCTTTTGCAGGTTGTGGTTTATATTGGTTGAAGAATATGTCAATGTTCACTTTTGCAACTTCGGAACAAGATACATTCATATTGATGTAAACTATTTTGTCTCAAATGGTTAGTTTTCTTCCGCTTTTCAGTTAAATTGCTTACCTTGTAGAGAATGAAGTGATTATGCCCATATTTTTGTTTATATGGATGCCTGCCTTATTCATACATTTTTGCCCCTCTCAAGTCTTTCTATGGATCCCCTAGACGGTTGTCCAGGACCAAGTGACGAGAAGAAAATGAAACTGGCAGTACATGCCAAAAGTGTTTCGTATATTTTTCAACACACGCCGGACATTTTTCAAGGATGTCACATTTTTTTAAAATTGATGGTCATCTCTTAAGTGTTTATGCATATTTTCAGATGACACAATTTTTGTAGTATTTTAAGAAGATTGTTTAGAAAAATGCATAGATTTTTTACATTTCATGATCATTTTTCTAAAATATCATGAACACATTTTTAAACGTGTGAACATTTCTAGAAATATTATGAAAAAATTTCTGAATGGTACAAACGATATCTACAAAGTATATAATTTTTTATATATTTTCAGGAACTTTTTTTGTGAATATTTAATAAATGTTGTGAACATTTTTCAATGTGTGATTATGTTTTAATGAAAAATATTTTTTTAATATACAATCGATTTTTTTAGTTACGTGATTGATTTTTTTAATAAATACACGAACTTTTCTAAATACATGGTCAACATCTTTTAATCACACAGTGAAATTTTAAAAACGTATCATAAACATTTTAAAAATTCTTTTTAGATAATATAGGAGCACTCTTATAAAAATTTCCTGTCTATTTGTTAGAACATTTTAAGAAAAGGATTTTTTAAAATGGAAGAGAAAAAGGCGAATGTGCACTTATCTGGTTATCAAGCGAGGGGAGGTTATGTATGTGCATGGCTATGTCTCTAGTGGGCCAGCCCAGTAGCAGGTTTTTGCATTTCTTCCCTCTGCTTTGTTTTTTTCCTTGTTTTCATTTTTCTTGCCTTTTTTCTTTTGTTTATATTTTAAGAAATTCTAAAATACATATATTTGACAAAATTTACTTAATTTTTGAATAAGATATTGTGCAGCGCGTTTGTGCAACTTAAAAAATGTTAATCATGTATATGAAAAATGTTATAGAAGTAATGTTTCATATGATTAAAAAATGAACAATGTGTATCAAACATAGTTGATATTAAAACACATATATTTTAAAAATGCTAATCACGTATTTTTTGAAGATGAATAAGAAATGTTTTTTGATGTATACTAAAAATGAAGATATCAAAAGGAGATATTGAAAACTAATAACCATGTATTTTTAAAATGTTAAACATAAAAATGTTTATGATGTATACGTAAATTATACATTGTCTGTGAAAAAAGGTAGATATGTGTTGAATAAGACAGAAAGAAGAAAAAATAGAAAAGGAAAAAAAGGAAAAAAATCTGAAGTAAACCAAAGAAAAAGGTGGAACAAAGGGGAAATGGAAGAACCGCATGAATACAGAGAAAGAAACAAAATACCAAAGAAACTGAAAAAACCAAAAGAGATCCTAAGAAAAACTGAAAAACCCAATTTGAAACAATGAAAAACACTCAAACCAAATGATACAGTACTAGGTCGGGCCAGTAATGCCGCCTTGTACGTGAGAAAAAATACGCCTCGGTGTGGGCGGCATATAGTTTCCGCGGTTATATATATACATCGCCTGTAACACACAATGAGACGCGTGTAAATGAGCCAGGCCCAACACATAATGGGCGTGTTTGGCAGCCGTAGCAGCCGGCCCTGGCTTAGCTGAGCCTGGCTCAATGGAGGCTGGTTGACGAAATGCAGGCTGAAAACTAACGTCTACAGATTGTTTGGTTGCCTGCATCTACTCTTTTCGCATTAGGGGTGCAATTTTGGCATAGCGTTTGGTTGCTTGCATTGGCTCAGCTCACGCAACTACACGGTGTTTGATTATATACGCGGGATATGATTAAAAGCTAACACTTACACTTAACACACACTGTGCCTTGCAACTGCAGTGGACGGTGGCTGCGGCGTCGCGTCCTTAACAATGAGCACAGACTCTCGGACGAGCGTTCTTGCCGGCACCGCGGTGAACTAGTTGCTAGCGTCGCCGCCGAAGAGAAGTCCATGAAGAGGAGCGCTGGGGCAAAGGACGGGGTAGGAGAAATGCAGTGCATGTTACCATGGCGATTGCGGTGGATGGTGGTCGTGGCGCCGCATCCGACACGACATGCATGGAGTCGTTCGCGAGCGACTCCGTCGGCGATGCGGCGAACTAGTTGCTAGCCTCGTCGCTGTTGCGAAAGTCCGCACAAAGATAGTGTACAGAGGAGGAGAAATGCAGTGCTCATGCCATGACAACGTCAGTGTAGTAGGACGAGAGAGAGAGGAGGCCGAGATGACCGACGCCAGTGACAAACCCAGTGTAGTAGGATGCGGGCAAGGAGGTCAAGAGGAACGGCGTCGGGGTCGAAAGGGATGAATAGGAGGATTGTAAGACACAGGACAGAGAAGAAGAAATGCAATGTGCACGTAATTGCGGCTTTGATGCAGTAGGATCGCCGAAACAGAAAACTTACAACACGACTATCGTGTGGAATTTTGTGATGAAGCTGCCGGTCAAAGAAAATTTCAAACGGTCGACCGTACGCGACGAATTTGACAAAATTCGTCCAAAATAGCTTCAAACATGAACACAAAATTGAGCATTTACGGTCGATGAAACTATGAACCGATCGCGAAAATGAAATCGTAATATCGAAGTGCATCTTTTTTGTGTAGAGTTTAACTCGAATCGAAGCACCGTGGTATAAATTAGAAGGGAGAAGTAAGAAATGAGATTAGGGAGGAGGTTAGTGGAGGTGGAAGAAGAAGCACTTAGAGAACTAGCATCCCTCCACCCTCCTCTCATGCAAGGGGCCAAGACATGTGCGCTCGATGTGGCTCAGCTCAGCCTGACTCACAAGAAACTGCCGATCTGAGCGTGCCAAGCGAGCCAAGCTCAGAGGCACTTTAAGTCCCGCACGCCCAACAGCAAACGTAGGTAACCAAATAGCCTAAGTTTTTTTCGCGCGGGTTTGATTGGGCTTTATGCGGACAACCAAACACGTCCAATGAGACGCGTGTCTCCCAAGGAATAAAAATAAAATAAAGAAAATCAAAGAAAACAAGGGAATAAAGTGAAAACAGACGAAAACTAAGAAAGAAAAAAAATAAAAATCTGAAAGAAAAGCCCCAAAGAAATACTGAGAAAACTAATGTAAAACAGTCAAAGCAATGATACACTATAGCGTCGGGCCAATAAGTCCGTCTTAAATGTTGTTCACAATCTTAAAAGCTCAAGGATTTTAAAAATTTTCCATTTTTCCAAATCCGTTCACACATTCAAACAACGTTCATGTTTTAAAATTTGCTCACAAATTCAAAAACTGTTTGGAAACTTCAAAAAACCTTCCTGTTTTTCAAATTTGTCCACAAATTCTTCAAATTTTACCTTTTTGATATTTTTTCACAAATTCAAAAAAAAAAATATCATGTTTTCGAAATATGTTCGCCAACTCAAAAAATCCTCAGGGGGGATTCCGAAAAATGTTTTGAGTTTTTTGAAAAAATCTTCGTAAGTTCAAAAAAAAAAAATCATGTTTTCACTTTTGTTTGTCAAAAAATCTTTAGAAAGTTTTTATGGAAATTTCGTGAACTGGTTTTTAAGTTTTGTCGTCGCTGTTAGTTTCTTTTAGTTTCAAAACAGGTTGTGGGTTTCATGCGTATCGCAAGCTGTTTTTGCTATTTTTACCCCACGAAGCAGAGTCACCCAAATGGGCAGGCCTAGGGTGAGCTGCGCTCTGTGTGAATGCGACACTCCTTGCCGCAGTAAGCGGCATATGGGAGGACCTGGTCTCTAGGGGGACCGAGGATGCTGCTACCAATCCGTCCTAGTTCCGTTCGTGATAAGTTGTAGGTGCTGGTCGTACCGAAGGCGACTCAAACCAGTTTTCCTTAAGTTTTTTTTTCTTATGTCGTTTTCGTTTTCTTTTTTTGTTCTCCATTTTTTCAGTAATTTTCATTCTATTTTGCACTTTGTTTCTTCGTTATTTATTTATTTTTATTTTTTAGTTTTCTTTGTTCTTTTGGTTACTATTCTACATTTTTTGCATACATCAACAACATTATTCTAATTCACATCTAAGATTTTGCCAATACAAATTGACCACGTTGTTAATACATGGTCAACCTTGTTTCTAGACATAATTTTGATATTTTTCAAATGCTTGATTAACATTTTCAAATATATGATTAGTATTTTTTAATAAATTGCAACATTTTTCTAAATATTTTTTACAAATATTTTAAATTCTAGTTTAACATTTTTAGTTCATGCTCAACATTTTTTATATACACATTTAACATTTTCAAAACGCCTGATTAATATTTTTCAAACCCTGGTTCAACATTTTTTAAATGGTTGATTAAAATTTTTATATACATGATCAATTGTTTTTAATACATGGTCAACATTTTTTCCTATACACATTTAAAACTTCCAAAATTATTGATGAACATTTTTAAATAGTTGTTCAACATTTTTCAAATGCTTGATGAACATTTTCTTATACATGATCGATTTTTTAATAAATTTTTAATACATGGTCAGCGTTTTTTCTTTACACATTTAACATTTCCCAAATGCTTGATTAACATTTTCCAATACTTGTTCAACATTGTTTTTCAAAATGGTTGATCAATATTTTATATACATGATAAAAAAATCATCATTTTTGTAATACAAGATCAACAATTTTTCTATACACAATCAACATTTTCAAAATGCTTGATTAATGTTTGTATACATATTCAACATTTTCCAAATGCTTGAGTAACATTTTGCAAATACTTGTTCAACATTTTTCAAATGTTTTTTTAAGAATCTTTTTTGTAATAAATCTACAAATCTAAAGTTAAAATCTAAAACAGAAAATAGAAAAACGAATCCCAGCAAAGGCTCTTTCCGGCATGAAAAAGAGCCTGCCGCGCGCGTATGCCGCCCCATCCCGGTCTAAGGTGGACTCGCTTTATTATCGATTACAGGCCTCCCTTTACCTCACAGAGCGCTGTAAATTGCCCAACGCACAATGAGACGCGTGTCTCCTAAGGGTGCACGCAATTTTTTCACTTGCTCTTTTGCGTCTCTCTCTGTTTTATTACCTCAAATGAATATCTTTGTCGGTTTAATTTTAATTTCTATTTTTTAATATTAAAAAGGTTCCTTGATTTGGAAAAGTTTACACATACAAAAAGTAATCATGAATTAAAAAAAGCACTCGCGAGTTTGAAAAAATATTCACAGATTTTCACGCATGGAATAAAAGTTAACAAATTAAAAAAATGTGACTAATTTAGAAAAAGGTTCATGAATTAAAAAAATGGTCACAAATTCATAAACAAAAAATTCAAGAATTTGAATTAAAGTACATGATTTTGTTGAAAAATGTTCCTAAATTTGAAAAAGGCCACGAATAGAAAAACAGGAAAAGGAAAGATGAATGAAAAATCGAAAGAAGATATTAAACGTAAAAAAAAACTTTTGTAACCTTCCCAAAACCAGGTGGGTGGTTTGAGAAGATTCTAAAAACCGGCAAAACCCTCCTCCTAGTGAACAACTTCCTTCGCTAATCAACCTGCCCAAGAGGTAGCGCTAATTCCTCCCAAAACCTGCCCATTCCTAATATCGCTTTAGTGTCTAAATATTTTTTTGGTGAAGGCCTCCAAGTCGCACGCAAGTGAGTGGGAAGGACCCTTCACAACCTGCCTCGCCGCCCGCCTTTCCGCCGCCGTGCTATGGTCACCGCTTCGTCGGGAATGCAGTCTAAAACCTTGGCGTCAGCCCTTGGCACCGGCTTCTTGCCTTTCGCCGCTCCAACGACTGGAGAAAAGGCCGCAATTTTCTTTCTTCTTGATGTTGGTTTTCCGGCAGCGAATTCGATCGATGGATTGCATGGTTTCAGTTGTTGATCTACTTGATGGACACTTTTTCATAGAAAGTTAGGATTCAAGATTTTAACATGTGAAAGAGTTGCTAACGTTTGCTTGCTGGTTTATTTTGTCATGAGGGGGTGGTGATGTGTGTGTGTGCACGCGTGCGCTCGTGTGTTATAATTTGGTGCAGGTTCATGATGTTTTAGTACTAGTTAGTTTAATTTCGCGACCATTGGTTGCCCAAACTTTTCTTTGCTCAACCCAAATTACCTGGACCCTTCTTTGTGAGGAACAAAAGCATGTAAGGTAATAACAAAGTTTGGATTCCCTACCCAATATGTTATATCTTTTGATCTAATTTTTTGCTTTGTAGATGGAGTCTGAAAGTAGCAAGGTTGATCCAAGCAAGCCAACAACGTCCAACCCAAATGAAAGCAACTTCCAGGGATCATTAACATGGGATCCGCCATGGCTAGGTACGGTTAGGGTTTTCATTTTCATTTTAACTTATAGCCTGGAGCAGACCCAAAATATTTGAGTTTGGGCGAGTGCGGGATCCATAATACATCACTCGGAGAAGAAGGATTGAAAGTGCAACTAATCCTCGGGTGGTTTTGGTAATTCATAGCTTATTGAACTAATATCCATTCAAGTTAAATATTTCAGAAAGTTCAATGATTGGCATGGCATGGACTAGAGATGTGGACCCCTCAAAATGCGAAGGACAAAGATTGGCAAAAGCTCAAGACTCTTCATTTTCATTCTAGTGATCCAAGATCACATTGAGTCCATAAGAAAACCAATACTATTAAAAGGGGATGGGATGTTGCTAAATGGTCTAGTTGCTCAAAGTGCTTAGTGATATTGCTCCATAACCCTCAGCCACTTTCTCGTTTCCAAATATGTCCAAAACCCAAAGTCAAACTCGGCCCTACCAATTTGATCTATCCGGCGCCACCGAGTTCTTTTGACATAGCCACTGCCAGAAACCCTAGATAATTTGGTCTCACCGATATGGATCTCAGTCTTACTGAGATGGCATTGCAAACTCTCTGTTTCCCTTTGTAACGTTTCGGTCTTATTGAAATGAGCGATCGGTCCCACCGAGTTTGCAATGCAAACTCTCTGTTTCCCTTTGTAACGTTTCGATCTTACCAAAAAGAGTGATCGGTCCCACCGAGTTTGCCTGATCAACTCTCTGTTAACTCATTGCTGAAATCGGTCTCACCGAGTTCTTGCAATCGGTCACACGGAGATAAGGTTTTGCCCTAGCCCTAGCACATCGGTCCCACCGAGATTCCTAACGTTCCCATTTTGAACTGAATCGGTCTGACCGAGTTATTCTATTCGGTCTGACTGAGTTGGGTGCTACCTCTTGAGCATGCATTGGTTTTCCCTTGTAGAGGAAAGGGTGATGCACCAAAGTAGCGTAAGCATTTCCTTCAGTTTTTGAGAACCAAGGTATCAATCCAGTAGGAGACAACACACAAGTCACCTAGTACCTGCACAAACAATCAAGAACCTTCCAACCAACGCGATAAAGGGGTTGTCAATCCCTTCACGGTCACTCGCAAAAGTGAGATCTAATAGAGATAGTAAAGTAAATATTTTTGGTATTTTTGTTGTATAGATTGGAAAGTAAAGATTACAAAATAGTAAACGAGATGCGATGTAAATAAAATAGATGCAATTTAATAAGACAGAGACCCAGGGGCCATAGGTTTCACTAGTGGCTTCTCTCAAGATAGCATGTATTACGGTGGGTGAACAAATTACTGCCGAGCAATTCTGCATCTACTACTATTACTCCACACATCGACCGCTATCCAACATGCATCTAGAGTATTAAGTTCATAAGAACGGAGTAACGCATTAAGCAAGATGACATGACGTAGAGGGATAAACTCAAGAAATATGATATAAACCCCATCTTTTTATCCTCGATGGCAACAATACAGTATGCGCCTTGCCGCCCCTACTGTCACTGGGAAAGGACACAACAAGATTGAACCCGAAGCTAAGCACTTCTCCCATTGCAAGAAAGATCAATCTAGTAGGTCAAACTAAACCGATAATTCGAAGAGACTTGCAAAGATATCAAATCATGCATATAAGAATTCAGAGAAGAACCAAATAATATTCATAGATAATCAAGTTCATAAATCCACAATTCATCGGATCTCGGCAAACACACCGCAAAAGAGTATTACATCGAATAGATCTCCAAGAACATCGAGGAGAACTTTGTATTGAGAATCAAAGAGAGAGAAGAAGCCATCTAGATAATAACTATGGACCCGAAGGTCTGTGGTAAACTATTCACGCTTCATCGGAGAGGCTATGGTGTTGATGTCGAAGCCCTCCGTGATCGATTCCCCCTCCGGCAGATCGCCGGGAAAGGCCCCAAGATAGGATCTCACGGGTACATAAGGTTGCGGCGGTGGAAAAGTGGTTTCGTGGCTCCCCCTGATGTTTTTAGGGTATAAGAGTATATATAGGCGAAAGAAGTACGTCGGTGGAGCTACGAGGGGCCCATGAGGGTGGGGGCGCGCCTACCCCCCTAGGCGCGCCCTCCTGCCTCGTGGCCACCTCGTGACGTTTCAAACTTCAACTCCAAGTCTTCTGGATTACTTTCGGTCCAAGAAAGATCATCGCGAAGGTTTCATTCTATTTGGACTTCGTTTGGTATTCTTTTTCCGCGAAGCTCTAAAATAGGCAAAAAAACAAAAACTGGCACTAGGCCTCCGATTAATAGGTTAGTTCCAAAAATAATATAAAAGAGCATATTAAAGCCCATTAAAAATCCAAAATAGATAATATAATAGCATGGAACAATAAAAAATTATAGATACGTTGGAGACGTATCAAGCATCCCCAAGCTTAATTCCTGCTCGTCCTCGAGTAGGTAAATGATAAAAACAAATTTTTTGATGTGGAATGCTACCTAACATAATTATCAATATAATTTTATTTATTGTGGCATGAATGTTTAGATCCGAAAGATTCAAGACAAAAGTTTAATATTGACATAAAAATAATAATACTTCAAGCATACTAACAAAGTAATCATGTCTTCTCAAAATAACATGGCCAAAGAAAGTTCATCCCTACAAAATCATATAGTTTGGCTATGCTCCATCTTTGTCACACAAAATGTTCAAATCATGCACAACCCCGATGACAAGCCAAGCAATTGTTTCATATTTTAGAATTTTCAAACTTTTTTCAACTTTCACGCAATAGATGAGCGCGAGCCATTGACATAGCACTATAGGTGGAATAGAATGGTGGTTGTGGAGCAGGAAAAAAAGAGGAAGATGGTCTCACATCAACTAGGCGTATTAATAGGCTATGGAGATGCCCATCAATAGATATCAATGTGAGTGAGTAGGGATTGCCATGCAATCGATGCACTAGAGCTATAAATGTATGAAAGCTCAACAAAAAAACTAAGTGGGTGTGCATCCAACTTGCTTGCTCACGAAGACCTAGGGCATTTTGAGGAAGCCCATCGTTGAAATATACAAGCCAAGTTCTATAATGAAAAATTCCCACTAGTATAAGAAAGTGACAAAATAAGAGACTCTCTATCATGAAGATCATGGTGCTACTTTGAAGCACAAGTATGGAAAAAGGATATTAGCATTGTCCCTTCTCTCTTTTTCTCTCTCTTTTTTGTTTGGCTTCTTTGGCCACTCTCTTTTTTTTCATTGGCTTCCTTGGCCTTTCTCTTTTTTTCCTCACACGGGACAATGCTCTAATAATGATGATAATCACACTTCTATTTATTTACAACTCAAGGATTACAACTCGATACTTAGAACAAAATATGAATCTATATGAGTGCCTCCGGCGGTGTACCGGGATGTGCAATGAATCAAGAGTGACATGTATGAAAAATTATGAATGGTGGCTTTGCCACAAATACTATATCAACTACATGATCATGCAAGGCAATATGACAATGATGAAGCGTGTCATAATAAACGGAATGGTGGAAAGTTGCATGGCAATATATCTCAGAATGGCTGTGGAAATGCCATATTAGGTAGGTATGGTGGCTGTTTTGAGGATGTAAATGGTGGGTTTATGGTACCGGCAAAAGTTGTGCGGTACTAGAGAGGCTAGCAATGGTGGAAGGGTGAGAGTGCGTATAATCCATGGACTCAACATTAGTCATAAAGAACTCACATACTTATTGCAAAAATCTACAAGTCATCGAAACCAAGCACTACACGCATGCTCCTAGGGGGATATATTGGTAGGAAAAGACCATCGCTCGTCCCCGACCGCCACTCATAAGGAAGACAATCAAAGAAACACCTCATGCTTCAAATTTGTTACACAACGATTACCATACGTGCATGCTACGGGACTTGCAAACCTCAACACAAGTATTTTTCAAATTCATAATTAATCTACTAGCATCACTCTAATATCACCATCCTCATATCTCAAAATAATCATCAAGCACCAAACTTCTCATAGCATTCAACGCACTTTATATGAAAGTTTTTATTATACCCATCTTGGATGTCCATCATATTAGGACTAGTTTTATAGCCAAAGAAAATTACCATGCTGTTCTAAAAGACTCTCAAAATAATATAAGTGAAGCATGATAATTTCTATAAAATAAAACCACCACCGTGCTCTAAAAAGATATAAGTGAAGCACTAGAGCAAAATTATCTAGCTCAAAAGATATAAGTGAAGCACATAGAGTATTCTAATAAATTCCGATTCATGCGTGTCTCTCCCAAAAGGTGTGTACAGCAAGGATGACTATGGTAAATAAAAAAAGCAAAGATTCAAATCATACAAGACTCTCCAAGCAAAACACATATCATGTGGTGAATAAAAATATATCCTCAAGTAAAGTTACCGATAGACGAAGACGAAAGAGGGGATGCCTTCCGGGGCATCCCCAAGCTTAGGCTTTTGGTTGTCCTTGAATTTTACGTTGGGGTACCTTGGGCATCCCCAAGTTTAGTCTCTTGCCACTCCTTATTCCAAAATCCATCAAATATTTACCCAAAAACTTGAAAACTTCACAACACAAAACTCAACAGAAAATCTCATGAGCTCAGTTAGTATTAGAAAATAAACCACCACTTTAAGGTACTGTAATGAACTCATTCTTTATTTATATTCGTGTTAAACCTACTGTATTCCAACTTCTCTATGGTTCATACCCCCTGATACTACTCATAGATTCATCAAAATAAGCAAACAACACACGGAAAACATAATCTGTCAAAACAGAACAGTCTGTAGCAATCTGTAATGTTCGAATACTTATGGAACTCCCAAAATTATGAAATAAATTGGTGGACGTGAGGAATTTGTCTATTAATCATATGAAAAAAGAATGAACCTAAAAGCACTCTCCAGTAAAAAGTGGCAGCTAATCTTGTGAGCACAAAAGTTTCTGTTTTTTACAGCAAGATCGCAAAGACTTCACCCAAGTCTTCCCAAAGGTTCTACTTGGCACAAACACTAATTAAAACATAAAACCACATCTAAACAGAAGCTAGATGAATTATTTATTACTAAACAGGAACAAAAAGTAAGGAACAAAAATAAAATTGGGTTGCCTCCCAACGATCGCTATTGTTTAACGCCCCTAGCTAGGCATTGATAATTTCAATGATGCTCACATGAAAGACAAGAATTGAAGCACAGAGAGAGCATCATGAAACACGTGACAAACATATATAAGTCTAACATACTTCCTATGCATAAGCATCTTATAGGCAAACAAATAATCATAGCAAGCAAAAACTAGCATATGCAAGGAAGCGGAAAGAAACAATAGCAATCTCAACATAACGAGAGGTAATTTAGTAACATGAAAATTTCTACAATCATATTTTCCTCTCTCATAATAATTACATGTGGGATCATAAGAAAATTCAACAAAATAGCTATCACATAAAATATTTTCAACTTTATCCACATGCATGCAAAGTTGACACTCTTCCAAAATAGCGGGGTTATAAACTAAAGTCATGACCTCTCCGAACCCACTTTTCTCAAAAACTTCATAAGATTGAACATTATCCAAATATGTGGGATCCAAAGTTGACACTCTTCCAAACCCACTTTCAATATTATTGCAAACATTATTATCAATCTCATATTCATCATGGGGCTTAAATAAATTTTCAAGATCATACGAAGAATCACCCCAAATCATGATCATTGCAACAAGTAGTGGACATAGCAAAACTAGCATCCCCAAGCTTAGGGTTTTGCATGTTATTAGCACAATTGACATCAATAGAATTTACAATAAAACCATTGCAATCATGCTTTTTATTCAAGGAGCTATCGTGAATCACTTCATAAATTTCTTCATCACAATTTTCAGATTCACGAATTTTAAGCAAAACTTCATAAAGATAATCTAGTGCACAAAACTCACTAGCAATTGGTTCATCATAATTGGATCTCTTAAAAGATTAGCAAGTGGACAAGGATCCATATCAATAGATTTTTAGCAAGCAAAGATGCAAGCAAATTGAAGGCAGATGGCAACACAACCAAAGATAGCAAATGAGCAAAAAGGCATACGGAAAGAGGGCGAAGAAAAGGCAAAGGTTTTCAAAAATTGTTTTAGAAGTGGGGGAGAGGAAAACGAGAGGCGAATGGAAAATAATGTAATGCGAGGGAGAAGAGTATATGATGGGTACTTGGTATGTCTTGACTTGGTGTAGATCTCCCCGGCAACGGCGCCAGAAATCCTTCTTGCTACCTCTTGAGCATGCGTTGGTTTTCCCTTGAAGAGGAAAGGGTGATGCAGCAAAGCAGCATAAGTATTTCCCTCAGTTTTTGAGAACCAAGGTATCAATCCAGTAGGAGACAACGCACAAGTCACCTAGTACCTGCACAAACAATCAAGAACCTTGCAACCAACGTGATAAAGGGGTTGTCAATCCCTTCACGGTCACTCGCAAAAGTGAGATCTAATAGAGATAGTAAAGTAAATATTTTTTGGTATTTTTGTTGTATAGATTTGAAAGTAAAGATTGCAAAATAGTAAAGGAGGTGCGATGTAAATAAAATAGATGCAATTTAATAAGACAGAGACCCGGGGGCCATAGGTTTCACTAGTGGCTTCTCTCAAGATAACATGTATTACGCTGGGTGAACAAATTACTGCCGAGCAATTGATAGAAAAGCGCATAGTTATGAAAGTATCTAAGGCAATGATCGTGAATATAGGCATCACGTCTGTGTCAAGTAGATCGAAATAATTCTGCATCTACTACTATTACTCCACACATCGACCGCTATCCAGCGTGCATCTAGAGTATTAAGTTCATAAGAACGGAGTAACACATTAAGCAAGATGACATGATGTAGAGGGATAAACTCAAGAAATATGATATAAACCCCATCTTTTTTATCCTCGATGGCAACAATACAATACGTGCCTTGCTGCCCCTACTGTCACTGGGTAAGGACACCGCAAGATTGAACCCGAAGCTAAGCACTTCTCCCATTGCAAGAAAGATCAATCTAGTAGGCCAAACTAAACCAATAATTCGAAGAGACTTGCAAAGATATCAAATCATGCATATAAGAATTCAGAGAAGAACCAAATAATATTCATAGAAGAACCAAATAATATTCATAGATAATCAAGTTCATAAATCCACAATTCATCAGATCTCGGCAAACACACCGCAAAAGAGTATTACATCGAATAGATCTCCAAGAACATCGAGGAGAACTTTGTATTGAGAATCAAAGAGAGAGAAGAAGCCATCTAGCTAATAACTATGGACCCGAAGGTCTGTGGTAAACTACACACGCTTCATCGGAGAGGTTATGGTGTTGATGTAGAAGCCCTCCATGATTGATTCCCCCTCCGGCAGATCGCCGGAAAAGGCCCCAAGATGGGATCTCACGGGTACAGAAGGTTGCGGCGGCGGAAAAGTGGTTTCGTGGCACCCCGTGATGTTTTTAGGGTATAAGAGTATATATAGACGAAAGAAGTACGTCGGTGGAGCTACGAGGGGCCCACGAGGGTGGGGGGCACACTGATGACCCACAAGTATAGGGGATCTATCGTAGTCCTTTTGATAAGTAAGAGTGTCGAACCCAACAAGGAGCAGAAGGAAATGATAAGAGGTTTTCAGCAAGGTATTCTCTGCAAGTACTGAAATAAGTGGTAACAGATAGTTTTGTGACAAGGTAAATTGTAACGAGCAACAAGTAACAAAAGTAAATAAAGTGCAGCAAGGTGGCCCAATCCTTTTTGTATCAAAGGACAAGCCGGAACAAACTCTTATATAAGGAAAAGTGCTCCCGAGGACACATGGGAATATCGTCAAGCTAGTTTTCATCACGTTCATATGACTCGCGTTCGGTACTTTGATAATTTGATATGTGGGTGGACCGGTGCTTGGGTGTTGTTCTTACTCGAACAAGCATCCCACTTATGATCAACCTCTATTGCAAGCATCCGCAACTACAACAAAAGTATTAAGGTAAACCTAACCATAGCATGAAACATATGGATCCAAATCAGCCCCTTACGAAGCAACGCATAAACTAGGGTTTAAGCTTCTGTCACTCTAGCAACCCATCATCTACTTATTACTTCCCAATGCCTTCCTCTAGGCCCAAATAATGGTGAAGTGTTATGTAGTCGACGTTCACATAACACCACTAGAGGCTAGACAACATACATCTTATCAAAATATCGAACGAATACCAAATTCACATGACTACTAATAGCAAGACTTCTCCCTTGTCCTCAGGAACAAACATAACTACTCACAAAGCATATTCATGTTCATAATCAGAGGGGTAATAATATGCATAAAGGATCTGAACATATGATCTTCCACCAAATAAACCAACTAGCAACAACTACAAGGAGTAATCAACACTACTAGCAACCTACTAACACCAATCCCGGACTTTGAGATAAGAATTGGATACAAGAGATGAACTAGGGTTTGGAGATGAGATGGTGCTGGTGAAGATGTTGATGGAGATTGCCCTCTCCCGAAGAGAGGAGCGTTGGTGATGATCCCCCCCGGAGGGAAGTATCCCTGGCAGAACAGCTCTGCCGGAGCTCTAGATTGGTTCCGCCAAAGCTTCCGCCTCGTGGCAGCGGAGTTTCGTCCCGAAAGGTTCCCTCTGATTTTTTTCTCATCAAAAGACTTCATATAGCAGAAGATGGACGTCGGAGACCCACCAGGGGGCCCACGAGGTAGGGGGGCGCGCCCTAGGAGGGGGGGGGGGGGCGCCCCCACCCTCATGAGCAGGGTGTGGCCCCCCTATACTTCATCTTTGGCGAGGATTTTTCTTTATTTATTTTAAGATATTCCATGGAGTTTCAGGACTTTTGGAGTTGCGCAGAATAGGTCTCTAATATTTGCTCCTTTTCCAGCCCAGAATTCCAGCTGCCGGCATTCTCCCTCCTTATGTAAACCTTGTAAAATAAGAGAGAATAGCCATAAGTATTGTGACATAACGTGAAATAACAGTCCATAATGCAATGAATATCGATATAAAAGCATAATGCAAAATGGACGTATCAACTCCCCCAAGCTTAGACCTCGCTTGTCCTCAAGCGAAAAGCCGATAACAATAAATATGTCCTCATGTTTAGAGGTAGAGGCATCGATAAAAATAAAATACAGACATGAAGGCATCATGATTATTCTCATAACAACAACATATATAGATTTTGTCATATGATTACTTATATTCAAGTGATGATTTATTCACAATGCAAAAGCATGAATCAGAAACCTTATTGAGCACCAACAAACTATAACCTCAGTCATTGAAGTAATTGCAATTTATCATAACATCGGAAAGAGTCTATGTCAGAGCTAAAAAGCAAGTCCACACACTCAACTATCATCTAGTCCTTCATAATTGCTAACACTCACGTAATACTTGTGGTTATGAAGTTTTAATCGGACACAGAGAAAGATAGGGGCTTATAGTTTTGCCCCACAACCTTTTACCTCAAGGGTAATGTCAACAATAATAATTCATGCTCCCCTACATCCAATTAGATATATATATCATGTTCTTTCCAACATGCTGGGCTTGCCAAAGGATAAAATGAAAAAGGAAAGGTGAAGATCATCGTGACTCTTGCATAAGGTAGAGGATAATAATAAAAGATAGGCCCTTCGCAGAGGGAAGCAGAGGTTGCCATGCGCTTTTATGGTTGGATGCACAAAATCTCAATGCGAAAGAACGTCACTTTATATTGCCCCTTGTGATATGAACCTTTATTATGCAGTCCGTTGCTTTTATTACTTCCACATCACAAGATCGTATAAAGCTTATTTCTCCCGCACCAATCAATCATACATATTTAGAGCAATTTTTCTTGCTTTGCACCGATGAAAACTTACTTGAAAGATCTTACTCAATCCATAGGTAGATATGGTGGACTCTCATGGCAAAACTGGTTTAAGGGTATTTGGAAGCAAAAGTAGTATTTCTACTTGGTGCTGAGAATTTGGCTAGCATGAGGGGGAAAGGCAAGCTCAACATGTTAGAGGATCCATGACAACATACTTTATCTCAGATATAAGAAAAACATAACTCATTATGTTGTCTTCCTTGTCCAACATCAACTCTTTAGCATGTCATATTTTAATGAGTGCTCCCAATCATAAAAGATGTCAATGATAATATATCTATATGTGAAACCTCTCTTTCCTTATTACTTCCTATTAATTGCAACGATGACCAAAGCTATGTCTGCCAACTCCCAACAACTTTAAATCATCATACTCTTTCTATGTGAACTCATTACTCTCAATAAGATCAATATGAACTCTTTGTTTCTTTTTATTCTTTTCTTCTTTTCTTTATTTTATTCACCCAAGATCATGGCAAAATAATCAAGCCCTTGACTCAACACTAATCTTTATTATATATAGCTCACGGAATCGATTACAAAGAGAGATCATAAAGCAAAACTCAAAACTAGATCATGCCATAAACTTTATTCTACTAGATCAAGATACTACTAATAGGATCGAACTAAGAAAAACGGTAAAGATAGGAGTTGTGATTGTGATACGATACCGGGGCACCTCCCCCAAGCTTGGCAGTTGCCAAGGGGAGTTCCCATACCCATGTGATTATGTCTCCTTTGTTGGTGAAGAAGGTGGAGGTGTTGTTGATGATGCAGGCTTGTCGTCCATCTTCCAAGGCATAGGCTCACCATCATAGAACGATGATCGAGTCTCCAGGATCCTCAAATTTGCAGCCAAACTCATCCTTTTGAATCTATATTCATACTCACAGTTTTGGTTTTGCAGGTCATAGATTTGGGCTTGGAGGTGCTCGATCTTCTCATGAAGCTTGAAGATGGCCTCCCCGATGTTGTCAGCATCCAACTTGTGGTTGCTAGTGAACTCCGCGATCATCATGTGGTTGGAGTTGAGTCCACGTTCCACCATCCCTTGACACTTGAAAACTTGTTGCTCCACTGCTTCGAGCCTCGTATTCATGCTTCCGGTCCCCTTGGGTCCCTCTTCATCGCGGATGTGGAGCAACCCATCACGCAAATCAATGGTTTGAGGGTGTCGCAGAACCTCCACGAGGTAAGGGTTGATGACCTTCTCGAAGAACTTGTCCTTGGAAGCACTTGGGGCCGTCATGATAACCTAGATCTGTCAGAAAAACAGCTCGAAACAAGAACATAGGGGATTTTGCGTGATACGGGAGTCAAAACCTTCGGGAGAATATATAATGAATTTTTACTGACCAAAATACGTATCGCACAAGAAAACGGAGTCCGGAGGGCACACGAGGTGCTCACGAGGTAGGGGGGCGCGCCCAGAGGGGTAGGGCGCGCCCACCACCCTCGTGGGGCCCTCATGTCCTTCCCGGACTGCTACTTATTTTTCTATTTTTCTAAATATTCCAAAAAGGGAGAAATATTGCCTTAAAAATTGTTTTGGAGTCGGTTTACTTACCGTACCACATACCTATTCCTTTTCGGAGTCCAAAATGGTCTCGAAGGTGTCCCTTATGTATTCCTCCGGGGTTACGGTTTCAATAATATTGGTTTCAACATTTATGGGATTACCTGAGATATAATGTTTAATCCTTTGACCGTTTACCACCTTCGGATTTGTGCCTTCGAAGTTATTGATTTTTATGGCACCGGAACGATAGACCTCTTCGATAACGTAGGGGCCTTCCCATTTAGAGAGAAGTTTTTCCTGCAAAAAATCTTAAACGAGAGTTGTATAGCAATACATAATCACCTACATTAAACTCACGCTTTTGTATCCTTTTGTCATGCCATCTTTTAACTTTTTCTTTAAACAACTTGGCATTTTCATAAGCTTGGGTTCTCCATTCATCAAGTGAGCTAATATCAAATAACCTCTTCTCACCGGCAAGTTTGAAATCATAGTTGAGCTCTTTAATAGCCCAATATGCCTTATGTTCTAGTTCGAGAGGTAAGTGACGTGCTTTTCCATAAACCATTTTATACGGAGACATACCCATAGGATTTTTGTATGCAGTTCTATAAGCCCATAATGCATCATCAAGTTTCTTTGACAAATTCTTTCTAGACCTATTAACAGTCTTTTGCAAAATTAATTTGAGCTCTCTATTGCTCAATTCTACTTGACCACTAGACTGTGGGTGGTAAGGAGATGCAATTCTATGATTAACGTCATACTTAGCAAGCATTTTACGGAAAGCACCGCCATGAGTAAAGTGTGAACCACCGTCAGTCATTAAATATCTAGGGACTCCAAACCTCGGAAAAATAACTTCCTTAAGCATTTTAATAGAAGTGTTATGATCAGCACTACTAGTTCGAATAGCTTCTACCCACTTAGTAATGTAATCAACAGCAACTAGAATATGTGTATATCCATTAGAGGCAGGAAAAGGTCCCATATAATCAAAGCCCCAAACATCAAATGGTTCGATAACAAGTGAATAATTCATAGGCATTTCTTGACGTCTACTAATATTACAAATTCTTTGACATTCATCACATGACAAGACAAACTTACGGGCATCCTTGAAGAGAGTAGGCCAATAAAAACCGGATTGCAATACCTTATGTGCAATTCTATCTCCAGCGTGGTGTCCTCCATAGGCTTCGAGTGACACTTGCCTAGGATCTGTTCCTGTTCATGCTCAGGCACACAATGTCTAATAACACCATCTACTCCTTCTTTATAAAGATGTGGGTCATCCCAAAAGTAATGTCTCAAATCATAGAAGAACTTTTTCTTTTGCTCGTATGTGAAACTAGGTGGTATAAACTTGGCAACAAGATAATTAGCATAATCAGCATACCAAGGAGTACTACGAGAAGTACTTATAACATTTAATTGTTCATCAGGAAAGCTATCATTAATAGGTAGTGGGTCATCAAGAACATTTTCTAACCTAGACAAGTTGTCTGCAACGGGGTTCTCAACTCCCTTTCTATCAACAATATGTAAATCAAATTCTTGTAGCAAGAGAACCCATCTAATAAGTCTAGGTTTAGCATCTTTCTTTTCCATAAGATATTTAATAGCAGCATGATCAGTGTGGATGGTTACTTTAGAATCAACAATATAAGGTCTGAACTTATCACAAGCAAATACAACTGCTAAAAGTTCTTTTTCAGTGTAGCATAATTTCTTTGAGCATTGTCTAGAGTCTTACTAGCATAATAGATAACATTTAATTTCTTATCAACTCTTTGCCCCAGAAAAGCACCTACATCATAATCACTAGCATCACACATAATTTCAAAGGGTAAATTCCAATCAGGTGGCTGAACAATAGGTGCAGAGACTAATGCTTTCTTAAGTATTTCAAATGCTTCTACACACTCATCATCAAAGACAAATGGTACATCTTTTTGTAATAAATTAGTCAGAGGCCGAGAAATTTTTGAGAGGTCCTTAATGAACCTTCTATAAAATTCGACGTGACCAAGGAAACTTCTTATACCTTTGACGTCCTTGGGACATGGCATCTTTTCAATAGCATCAACCTTGGCTTTATCTACTTTAATACCTCTTTCAGAAAATTTATGCCCCAAGACAATTCCTTCATTAACCATAAAGTGGCACTTTTCCCAATTCAAGACAAGATTAGTTTCTTCACATCTCTGCAAAACTCGATCAAGATTGCTCAAGCAATCATCAAAATAGGAACCATAGACGGAAAAGTCATCCATGAAAACCTCACAATCTTTTCACAAAAGTCAGAGAATATAGCCATCATGCATATTTGAAAGGTAGCAGGTGCATTACATAAACCAAAAGGCATACGTCTATGAGCAAAAGTACCAAAAGGGCATGTAAAAGTAGTCTTTGATTGATCTTTAGCCGACACAGGTATTTGAGAGAAACCAGAATAACCATCTAGAAAGCAGTAATGTGTATGTTTGCATAATCTTCCTAGCATTTGATCAATAAAAGGCAAGGGGTAATGATCTTTCTTAGTAGCTTTATTTAATTTGCGGAAATCAATTACCATCCTATAACCTGTGATAATCCTTTGCGGGATCAATTCATCTTTATCATTAGGAACAACAGTAATACCTCCTTTCTTAGGGACACAATGGACATGACTTACCCACTGACTATCAGTAACGGGATAAATTATACATGCCTCCAGAAGCTTGAGTATTTCTTTTCTTACCACTTCTTTCATTTTAGGATTCAGACGTCGTTGAGGATCACAAACTGGTTTGGCATCTGCTTCCAAATTTATTTTATGTTGACATAGAGTGGGACTAATGCCCTTAAGATCATCAAGAGTATATCCAATAGCAGCACGGTGCCTCTTTAGGGTTTTCAATAATCTTTCTTCTTCATGCTCTGAAAGGTTAGCACTAATAATAACAGGGTATATCTTCTTTTCATCAAGATAAGCGTATTTAAGATTATCAGGCAACGGTTTAAGCTCAAACACGGGATCACCCTTGGGTGGAGGAGGATCCCCTAAAATTTCAACAGGCAAATTGTGTTGCAGAATAGGTTCTTGTTTAAAGAATACTTCATCTATTTCCCTTCTTTCATTCATGAACATATCATTTTCATGGTCTAGCAAATAGTGTTCTAAAGGATCACTAGGAGGTACGGCAATAGAAGCAAGACCAATAATTTCATCCTTACTAGGCAATTCTTTCTCACGATGTTGTTTACTAAATTTAGAGAAATTAAACTCAATCTCGCAAATTAATCTAGTGTAAAGTCTAATTTCACACAATCTCGCAACAAAAGATCATAGCACTCAAAAGCAAGATACAGATGAAAAATATGACATCACTTATCATATATTGTGTTACATAAAAAATTGAAGAGTGCACGACAGACATACCGGTTAGATATTATAGCTAGTCCAGGACCAAAAAACTTCATAGATTCAAGTATAGCTTTCTCATCTTGCTGAAACGTTGAAGAAATTGACAAGTTAGTTTGACCCATCTAAAATAACTACCATTATACTTGCTAATGCATCACTCTTAACTTGTCCCTTATTATTATCCCTGAAAAGAAAGCAGCACGAACATAAGGTCTTATGCATATTGTCGCTATACTCAAGTGAACCATCATTCTGGATCAAATCTTGGTGAAGCATCTTCAATGACCCTAAGTGGATAATCAAAGTTAGGTGGTTGCCCATAAGATCCAATGATTAAATATCTTCACCTAATCACATCTTGCTTCTTAGAAATTTTTATGTACTACCAAAGTTTCTTTCGATCAGGCGGATTACTTGCAGCATTGAAATTTGATGCATTTTTCCTGGGCATAATAGTTGGCCTTGAAATGTCTGCATCATATCTGGATCTGGCGATTTATTTTTTTAGTTAAGAAATATCATTCAATAGTACTGGGGATAATCCCAATGTCCATATAATCAAAGTACAGGGGATAAGGAACTAGAAAACTCGCGCAAAAATCGATACTTGGATCGTAGTAGACTAGATAGGACCTGCAGATGAGAGAGGAGATGCGCAGATTGTGATTCATTACATTGAATCTGTATTAGTGGTTCGGTTGTCCCTCAGCAGCTGGCCTGTGGCGACCAGTCGACGGTGAAACACCCAACAGGAGAGATGAGATTGTTTGAGTTTTCTTGTAGGAAGCGATTCAACGAACCGAGAGGCGGCGGCCAAGTACTCGTAAAGAGAAGACGCACAAACAGACCTAGGCACTTCACATGATGTGGGCTTTTGGGCTTTTGACTGGCTACTACGTGGGATCTTTTTTCTTTTTTTCTCTGTACGTGGGATGCTGATTTGATGGGTTCAGCCACGGTTTTTTGTTGGGTTCATGCCAGAAAAATACATGCATGCACGTGGAGCGACGGAAAAATCGTTGGGTTCAGCTGAACCCATCGACTCCACGCTGGCTCCGCCACTGCTGTCAAGTATGTATCTCATCTGGTGCATGTTATGGATGGTAACTATTTATGATCTGGTGCAGCACTGAATAAGTTTGATTTACTAGTAATCGCAGCTAAGTCTGCCGGCCCCAATAGTAGCAAATTGTTAAAATGCTACTCCCTCTAAACTAAAACCACGACACTTATTTTGGATCTGAGAGAGTAGTAATTAAATAATTAATTAGAAAAAAATTATTTAATTGTCAAAATGTATTATTTATTGAATTATTCAATTGTTAGGAATATTGATAGAAAATATTCAAGTGCGCTGAGGATGCCCTCCGACCTCTACAGTTTTGATGACCCCGACTATATCGAGTTCACGGAAGGGCCGAAGGAGCCCTTGAAGGCCAACTCGGAGAAGGACGACAAGGACAAGGACAACAACAAGGAGGATGAGAAGGAAGCGGAGGAGGACGACGGCGACGAGGAGGATGGTGAGAAGGAGGAGGACGACAACCAGCCGACTATTTGTACCAAGCGTCCTCGCCGAGACGATGGCCCGCAGGGAGGAGCATCGAAGAAGAAGAAGGACTAGATGTCGGCTATTGTAGCCATGCAACTTTAGTGTGAGGGTCCGACTTGTGGAACCCTATTTTGGACATCACTATTATGGTTGAGTATGGCATGGTTGTTAATTACTTATATATCAGTGCATGCATGCAATCATTTCTATGTTTACTTTTCGTTAGATTTTACGAGTAGCCGTTGTTGGATCCTCCTGAGAATTGAGTAACTACTGAGTGCAAAAGATATAACATAAACATCAACACTCAGAACTAACATATTCAATCAATTAAGATTTAACGGGTGCGATAAACAGATTGCATATCCACCATACTCAGACCAAATAAACAGATCGAGTCGCCTTCACTTAAGACACTTCGTGGCATGCTTCCATTTGAATCTGCCTGCCAGTGAGACGAGCTTATTCAAACAATGACTCTTTTATCATTCATCAGTCCTATGGGCCCCTAACACACATGCAATGAACGTGTGAAAGAAGTGTCTAGTAGCCTGAACCCACCTGAAGAGATGAATTGAGCGGACCTTCTCGAGGGTGCATTGAAGTATGTATCTCTACTCCTAATGGACGACTTGGTGAAATAGTCTGCGCGGTTTATTTTCGCTGGTTTTTTTCCGTCATCCTCCCACCTTCGGTTTTTCTTTCGTCTCTCCGCCTTGATCGTAAAAAAAACAGTCTCGAGACTCCCCTCGATCTGTTTCCTCATTTTATCGTCAAGACTCCCCCAGCCGCTGAGCCCTTCGTCCCCTCTGAGATCCGCCGCCGCTGCCGCCCCTCAGATTGGCCGACGCCATCCGACTCACGCGCCGGCCGCCGCCAGCACGGCTCACCCTTGTCTCCCCAATCGATGCACAACACCTCCTCGCCGTTCCCTCCCTGCGCGCGCCCCTGCGGCTAACCCTAGCCGCCAACTCGTGTTGCGGGCACTGAGGATGGGAGCAGGGCAGCCGCGTCGCTGAGGGGTTGGACCGGCTGGGGTGTCACCGTTTGGGTGGAGAAGTAGAGGCAGCGGTAGCGCCGTGTTGGGGCGGAGGAGTAGGATGGCGATGACGGGCGAAGACATCGTTGGCGGCGGCGGCGGCGAATCTGGTAGAGCCCCTTTCTCTTCCCAAGTCTGCCCCTCTCACCCTCTTCCTCAAGCGGCAAGACCCCGGGGGGATGGAGGACTGAAGACGCGAGCGTTGGTGTGCTGGCGTGGCGGTCCAGCGGTGGCCGGAGGACGCCCATCCCAGCCCGAAGCAGCAGAAGGCAACTGAAAAGCGGAGCACATCAAGCACCCGGGGTCGCCTGAGGCGGCTCGGTGCACCTCCAAGTGCGTCAGTAGTTGCGTCCTCCGTGGAGCCGGCGCTCCCGGCATCATCAGGCCCTTCAACGTCAGAAGGTAATTAGACCAAGGGATGAGTCATCGATGGATGGATTATGTCCAGCCATTCATTATCCCCATGCTTGTTCTAGCCGATCAACTATTGTATTTGACTGACGCTTATAATTGCACACATCCAGACCCCTGATGGTGTTCAAGGAAGTTTTCCGCAGCTGGCAATAGTGCTACGTACGTGATGTAGAGCAGTTAGGACCATGGAATTCTTCTACTCGATTCAAAACGGCATAATGTGTTTGTCTGTACAAGTGCTCTGACACCTACATCCTAATCATGGACGAAGAAGACAAAGACAATGATCCATGGTATCATCAACATATATGCTGCAGCTAACAAAGGTCAACTTATCCAACTATTCTCCATCCCTACCGCATTCCACAATTACCAGGTGATGGCGACCTATGTAGGTAAACGCCTCCTCTCATCTCTCTCCCTAGGATGCCCTGCCCTCTCCTTTCTCTGTCTGCCATTCATGGCAGCGGGGGATCCGGGGAACGGGGGCCGATGGCGGAAGGGAGTGGCAGCGGGGAATGAGATCTGGAAGTATTTATTAACAGATGGTGGTGTTCTCAGATATTTGTTATTCAAGTTTCTTCGTGTGTTGTGCACCTAAACCCATGTGCTATTCCTGTTAATTGCATTATATCTTCCTTTCCTCTGTATTTAACACATTATCTGCCCCTAACTGAAGGCACCCTTAATTCGTGGAAGAGAACCCACAGCAACTGCAGAAGAAAAGAAGTTGGGATCCGAGAGATCTGGAGAGCTTAGTGCAAAAGTAAATCAGGCAAGCCCTTTTCCTCTGAAGAAGGTTGTCTGCACTCTGCACTACATAATTTTTTACAACTGTATTGTCCACATTTATGTTATAATAATCTCCTCTAGAATTGTTTGGATGCATTTTCTTCCAATTTTATGGGCTCTAGCTTAATTACCTTCTGAATTCTTCTGATGGCTTCTCAATGATATTCAGTTTATATTGAGACGACCGAATGCCCTGCTGTCCAATCACTTGCCACCAAAGGTATGTCCTGTCCGGTGTATATTTGGCCAGATATGTTCATCACACATTCAGAAAACACAAAAAGAATTGTGTACCTGCTATCCATTTTGTCTTTTATAGTGATTCTTCCTTGTTTTTACATTATATAATTGTGCCTCATCTACATTACTTAACCCTGCTTATGTATAGATTGTTGAAGTAGTGTGATGCAAGCTGACTCCCTTACAGATGACACTGTACAACCACTTCACACACTCCAAAAATGTAAGGAAATTCTGTACCGTTCTGAGTTTCAAGCAATATTTAGTAGGCACATGTAAGGTAGTCGGAGTTATATTTACAGGAGTCTGTGGTTGACCCTGTCAGGTTAAGTGCTTGATATCTGAAGAAGCAAAGAGTACTAAAGTTTTGGCATATATTACTGCTCTTAAGAAATTATGCAACCATCCGAAGGTAATTAATACCAGTTTAATGCTTCGCCCCACGATATATCTCTTTCAGTGAAAGTAGTTTCGACAGTAGGATTAGAGTTTATTACAATCTTTTTTTAATTAGTTAATGTCCGCACCTTGCTAAACCCCAACACATTGTGCTGTCTCGTCTGGCTCCGCCACTGCACTTGGTCGATGTCCTCACCTGGCATCATGATGAGGTGGTGGCCGGTGGGTGGCGTGAGGAGCGGCAACAGACTCGTTTATCTTTATTACCAGTGTCTACATATTCTGTTAGGAAAAAACATCATCTAAGATGCAACTTTTGATGAAAGGAGCTGTATTTTTTTCTTTTATATTTTTGCTGGAAAGAAGGAGCTCTAACTTAAAGAGCATGTCAACATAGCTACTTCCAAATACTTTGAATGCATGCTTCAGCGAAGTCATCTCATAGATGAAGCAGCCTGAAAATTGCAGATTTTTAGCCAAGAGAACAAGCGAGCAAGACATGCAACTGAATGTTAGATAGGAATGCTTGCCTAGCAAACATATGTCAGACTTGGAGCCATACAGAATATCAGCAATAAGTTCAGGGCACATGTAACTGGGAGTTCCTACAACCTTCAGAAGAGACACAAATTATCAAATCATAAACAAATTAGAAAGAGAAACACCTACCTAGGGGTTGAGCAAGAATAACTTACTGACACAGCCCGACTGTTTCATTTGATTTTCGTGAGACATTGCATATGTACATAATTGTAACCCGACCTAAGCTTCCTAGAAATACATGTCTCTCTAGGAAGTTTGGATATGTTCTAACTCTTCTCAGTTAGGATTAACTGGATATGTTCTAACTCTTCACAACGGGAGTATATATTCATCTTGGAAATTTGTCAGTGATGTAACGTTTTGTGTACAAGCTGACTTATCTTTTTGGTCAGGTTTTTAGTTGGTAAAGGACGAAGTCCGCACCAAGAAGACCATTCTGATGGATTCAAGAGAATAAGAAGTGAAGAATCAAGTTACAATAAATATGTCGATTACGAATATGCCTAAAGATACACAAGTGGTTTTCAGATATCTTTGCTTGATTTGGATCTGCTCAGAGAAAAAGGATGGCCACATTTATATGGTAGTTACTTCCATGTCACAAAGGTGCTCTTCAGTAGGTACTGCATAATCGCATTGAAGTTCATCACAACATTCACATTCTTAGTGTTGTTATCATATCATATATCATATATCTCTTCAGTGTTTGATCACAATTTAGATAATTGATCTGATGTTGCTCATCTTTCAGTTGACGTATTTTAAAATTTATGTTTAGTACTAGAATTCTGTTTTCAATTCAGTTTCACATCATCGTGTCACTAAAAACTTCAACATGGTATGCTTGTTCGTTTAGACTAGACAACTTTATGAAAACTAAAAGGTGTGGTAGCACCCGGGGATCGGGACACCCGCTTATCCTATCCGTCTGCCGCTACTGAGATTCGTGCACTGTTCTGCGGCTACATGCTTATTCAAGCCATTTGACTATTCTAATCACTAGTCTTGTGAGGCATCAGGTTGTCAGCAGTAGGCTGCCTGACAAGACTTGTCAAATCGCCGCTGGACAGGTTGTCGAAGACTGGGTGTTCCCAACAGGTGAGTCAAGCCATGTATCCCCGACCAGTCAACTCGAATAGTTCAACTGAGAGCATGTGTGTCTCTCTCCCCTTAAACTTTGCATGCTCTCTGTTGAATACCTCTTAAAAAACTCCAAAAAGCTTTGCAAGCAGCTCTCTCTCACTTTTGCATGCATCTTGCATGTTGCACACTCTCACTCACGGGAAAGAAGGAACAGCGAGTGAGTGGTGGGACAGGTGAATGAGAATCTTGTACAGGACAAACAATTTACTACTCCCTCTTTTACTGTTCACATATAGCCTGTTAAACCAAGTGGTGGTGGAGGACATGGCACATATCTCAACAAGATGTTTCTGTGTGGACGATTCTGATAACCGGGTGCCTAGACACCCGGGTGTTAAAAAGCCAGTCTCTTATGAAAATGCAGCATCGGCATCAGTATGCTGCCATTGATCGTATTGCCAAGCTTTGTGGTACATCATCTGACACAACATCATATAGTCGATATGATGCCCTATGCACACTGCCTATTAGTTGAATTAATAGAATGTTCATTGTTTTCTAGCATGTGTATCCCTTGGGGTGTGGTTCTTATGAACACTTATTTGCAGGTTTATGGATTCCTTCTAGAGTTTGAGAAATTTTAATGAGAATTTGTTTGACAGAAACGGAGGAGGGGCCATTAGGACAATTTTTACGTAGAAGAGATCTTGGGAAGACTGGAACCTATGGACCAAAACTGGGGCAAGAGTTCAGTAGCTTTGCTGTTGTTGTTCTGGAACTCTTTATGTCGTGAAATAGCTAGGAAAATTGCATTGGTGCACTTTGTATAATTTAGGGTTCTCAGATCGAGACAATATTATAAGAAAACGGGCCTTAAGGTTTGCATCATTTGTATTAAGGTTGTTCCTTATTTCAAACGAACATGCTTTAGAGGTGTTTTTACAGATGTGCTCCTGCTTCTATTTACTGATCAAATGACTTTCTATTTCAATGTTTTCTGCCAATATATTATTCAGGAGTAATGCCAGTCATGAGTGTGAAGTAGCAAGATAGTTTGTAAACTCAGAATCTTCATTGCAAGTACACGAACTGATGTTTTTTGCCCATGCATTGCTCAATGATAATTTATACCATGTCTTTAATTTACTAGATGAACTGCACACCAGAACGCAACACTAATGGAAAGATTCAGCATCTTGGTCGGCTGCTCGCGGCTTGTGGCTGGTGGTTGCGGCAGTGGCAGAGCAGTGTCCGAGAGCGCGGTGCAGGCAGTGGCCCCTGCTATGTGGGCTGATGGGAGCACACCGTGCAGCACTTCCAAGTATGACAATGTCCGCTCTACACCAAGGTACGTGGGCACTCGTGCAAAGATCTAACATCTTCACCGACTAGGACTAAGGTATGTGTTTTCTTCTGCCCTTGTGATGTGGTGATAATTTGTTATGCATATGTTTGTAGATGGTAGTCAGTATTTGGGAGATATGAGGTAGTTTGCTAGATAAGAAATAGAACAAGAACAAGAAGGAGCTTTAGTTGGGCCATGTCATTGTGAACTTGCAGCACAGAATTTTATAGGAGGTGGTTGTCGTAAAACTAGGTGCTTAAGATCTGCGGAACTATAACATTTTTTAGTCTAAGTAAAACAAATTTACTTTCTGGTTCTAACTATGTTAATAATTTCTTGTGTGAATAGATGGGCCAAGCTGAGCAGGCCATCACCAACCTATTCGTGCTTTGGTTTATTTTATTTGAGTATTTGTGTTCTTAATCTTTGTTTTCACTGGTGTGTGCTTTGTCCTCTCAGGCTAGATTTGAATTTGTTGTCATAGAAAAAAGTATCGCCTTTAATAGTAGAGGTGATCCAGTTATGTATGCAAGACTATGCAAGATCCTCGATGAGGATTGGTTTTTCTGAATCACTTATCCCTGAGCAGCATCTGCATCCTTCTGCCTTAGCCTGATCAATTCTTCCCACTATACGGTTTTGTTTTTTAGTTGCCAACATATTCGAATGGAGGTGTCTCCTTCTCAAGCATGCATCCGTTGAAATTTGGTGTTAACCAATTTTTCGAGGATTGCATCAATGTTTCTTCCTACGATGTTTATCTTTTCGGTCTTTTAGCTAATGACAATGCGTGACAGTGCCCAGTTGTGTATATTCTTGGACCTTCTACATTCAATATTAACAATTCAAAATTTAACATGGATCTAGCCATCTAGGTGAACTTCCATTTAATGCTATCAATTTTCTAGCAAACTTGAAAGCTTTTGATACTTTTGCTTGTACTTGATATCTTCGAGAGACTCACATATATTAGTGTTGTGCAGTTTAGCTCTCCATATGGTGCCCATTTTTTTACGGGTAAGGCAAGAGCTCTGCCAATTCATTAAAGTTGAGGGGAAACTGCAAAGAAGGCATAAAAAGAAGAAGGAAAAGCGCCACAAAATAAATGGAGGTATGGTTGTTTTTGCCAGAAAAAACCCGTAGTTTTTGCTAGACAAAAGAAATTGATGCGCATGCACTGATTATATTTGCTTCCATGGCGCAATATGTTTATGCTACTGTTAAAATTGTGTTTTTTATTGTTTATTTTGTGTTATAAAACACATTTTAAAAAGTATTTGGATGTTGGTTTTCTGTGTTATCTTTATTGTAGTAATAGTTTGAACATTCAAATGAAAATCTGGGATATTACAACGATGATAATACAACTTTGGTAAAGATAGCCTCTATTGATTATAAAATGCATGATGAGTGTTTTTCCTAATAACCATGGTATGTGAGGTCGATTTTATATTCACATATATGCTGAAATGTTGACACCGAAGAACCAGCAATCGAGTTATATGAAATTTCTTGCAAGAGCTACCATTCTTTTTAATACTGACTAATCCCATGGGTACCAATGGTGATATATTCAGGTCTAAATATTGGATGAGATTTTCATTGCTGGCATTCTTCATGAACCTATAAAGGGGAACAATTCAATACTAATTGCTGCAAAGGTGTTCTCACCACCGGCTAGCAAGAAGAGAGTATGATTTTTCAGTGCTCACTGTTGTAAGCTTGATTCACAAGGAGCTTCCCAATGTTGTACATGTAGTCTATGAGTTTTTTTTAGAAAAGGAGGATGACCCCCGGCCTCTGCATCTGATGTAGTCTGTGAGTAACAGAAATAAAACCTATTTCTTCATTCTTGTCTTGTACCTCTGTTTCAACTCCCCAAAACCAGTAGAGTTCAGTTACATGCTTCAATATTAGGAAGTCATCATCTTCTAAAACAAATTTTGTTACCTACCCAAACATATCTTGTTCCCGTGTTTCTAATAAATTTTGTATAAAAACATGTGTACAATAGAACCTGTACAACCTGCATTGGACCATGCTCATTTGCTCTGTCCATTTCTTCTAAGGAGTCCAGATTCCTACGCGTTCATAAATACGATTTAGTGTGCTCTATTACATCCGGAATCAGATGATATATTTTCTGTGCAAATTCGTTGACACAGTTCCTTACAAAAGTTGTATCTTCGAAAAGGAAAAAGAACTCTGTAATTCTATCATCCATTCTGATTTTGAGCCAAGTATACCCGTTATCTTTTTCCTTCTAGCAAGGTACCATAGACATGTTATGAAATTCTCCTTTGCCTTCCAAGTGAACCAAATAGGCATCTTTTTAACAAATGGAGGGAATTCGTTTGTCAATAAAAATAATTTTTTCACAGGAGATGTTGTCTTATTTCTTCAAGTATAAGCAAATGAACATTGTGATGAAGTTAACAACTTTCTATCCTTATTCCTCTTATTCATTGTGTGTTATCCTGATTTATACATGTAACAATGATGAATGATGATGAACTTAGACTTAGTGTAAGAAGAGCCAATCTGTTTCGTTGAACAAAACAGCTCTCTATCCTTATTTCTCCTAAAAGCTTTCAGATGATACTCACACCATATGATTCCTTGAAACATAGAAGTAATTTTCACATCTATTACAATCCAAGGTTTTTTTAGTTAATATTATTCTTTATAATTGTAAGTAGTATAAAGTTGCCCCGAAATTGTTAATATGATTTTGGATGATATATTATGATGCTGACAAGGAGGTTATTGGTGCTGAATAAAATAGCAGTATGAAATAACCCTGCATATATTTGTTGGCTTTTAGTTTGAGCCTTTCAACTCAACTGAAACTTTTATTTGTATAGTCTTTTACCTCTGGTTTTGCAGGTTATCTGGAATGATGGTAGGTATTAATGAAGTAGTCCACGTTGGACTGGCTCAAAGTGGAGAAACATGATTGTATTATTAAGCATTTAAGCTCCTAGCAATTTAGAACCTCGATATCTTGGGGCTGCCTTGCATTATTTCAGAGAGCTATATTTTTTCAGGACATTTTATATTGCCACACAATGAGAGTTGAAAGTTGTGGTCTGGCATGATGTGCTGTCAGGACACGTCCCCACATATGTTCTAGGTTTGGGGGTTTGCAGATTTGTTTAAAGGGAACACAGTACTCCATGTGTTTGTCTTTAATTAATGGATAATAACAATACACATGCTTTCGTGAGATGATCGAATCTTAAGCATAAATAATAAAAGCATTCAAGTGTTATTATCATTTGTAATGAAGTGCAATGTTTCAAAAAAAAATTTACCAAAATATATTGCAAGTGAAGTGGATTTTAATTATTATTGGCTATTTTTTCAATCCATGTTAAAGTTGACATGCCCGTGGCAACGCACGGGCAGTCTACTAGTCTCACCTAAGTGACAAATATATGTTTGCAAACCAGAAGGTTCAGTTCAAAAACAAACTATTAGCACCCAGAGAAGAATAGTGCTAGTCTTCTACACATGCATTCTCTTAATGAAGATCAGGGGCATGGGAAGCATGTCCATATAGTCAGAACATCACACACATCGTTTTTCTACAGTAAGCTACAAAACTGCAAGGCGTTTGTTCATTAATGAAAAGCTGCTTTCTTTTTGCTGAATCGGCAAACTGCATTTATTGGATCAGTGATGCTGTAACAATGCACAAGCGCACAATCACTTTGATCGGAGCATACATCATCTAACTCCTTCATAATACTACATAATTGTCATGGGCGCTGCCTGTTAGCACTAATATTGATATTATGTATTAGCATGTTTAGTTTTTGTTTTGCATGTAGTTTAGATGGTTAGGAAAGTGTACTTAGGCCAATGGCGCTTCAGCCGTGTGCGTGAAGGAGGCGAGATGCCGGGCTGCCGTGCGATCCGGTGAGCATGGTGAGATGCCGATGATGCCGCGCAATACGACGACGCCTTGAGAAGCAGCAAAGCGCGACAAAAGCTGAAGCGTGACAGGCATCAGGTTGAGCCGGATGAACAGCTGAGCCGCTCAGTTTGTTGACGTTGCGGTGCACGCATGAGTTAGTTGGGAGATGGCTGGGTGATTCTGTCAAAGTTGATTAGTACGTGCATAACATTCGCTAGAGGAGGTTGCATGCATCTACAATAGTAGAATAGTTTCACACGTTCTGGACGTGTGCATAAGAAGTGGATCAAGCAGTTCAGGTCGTAGGCGAGTTAGCTGTGCGTATATACTCTCTCTGTTTCTTTTTAGTCTGCATATAAGATTTGGTCAAAGTCAAACTTTGTTAACTTTAACTAAGTTTATAGAAAAAATTATCAAGATTCACAATATGAAATCATCATTGTTAGATGCATCATGATATTAATTTTCATATCATGTAGCTTTAGTATTGTAGATTTTGATATTTTTTTTTCTACAAAATTTGTCAAACTTTACAAAGTTTGACTTTGACCAAATCTTATATGCAGACTAAAAAGAAATGGAAGGAGTACCATGGATTGAGTAAATGGAAGAGGCCATGAGGGCTGGGAAAACGATATAGCACTTGTGCCACGAGGAGGAGAGCCACTCGACAAAGCTAGTGCTTGGTTTCATCCTTACGTGTGTGTGCATATGTGTTGAGTCCTTGACATCGTGTGTGTGTGTGAGTGTTTCCTTGAGAGAAATCACAAAAGAGTTGTGAGAGCAAGAAGAAGAGGCGCTGCAAGGAGGCAGCACCAAAAATTGGCACCAGAGCCTTGCAATTACAATCCTATCTATACTACCTAATTAGTTCATCCTAACTACGTTATTTCTCTTAACATGTAGTCTATCCACCTCAGCAGGCCTACCACATCAACATTTCATTACCAGCTTACGAATGGGCCCGACCGGCACAATAGTCCTGCCACATTAGCGTCCATTACAGTTTCACCAGCGAACAGTATGGTATTCTCTCCCCCTCAATAGGACCGGTCTCTTTATCTTCTTCACCAAACGAATCACAAGTAGTCGAGCCTACCATTCTTCTCATAGTCTTCACCACGATAATTAGTGTCCCTGATCAGCCCCTTCGTTTTACTACTACCTCTTCGTTCAGTGGTTTTCTTCATCTCCCCTCCATCAATAAATCACCACTGAGTCCTTCCCGATTCTTCTCCTCTCCTCTTTATGTATCGCTCTCCATGGTGCGCGACCGCCGACCAAGCCTTCGATCGCCCATATGTCGCCAGTAGAGACCTGCGGGCTGATACTGCCCAAATCCATACGCCCTTGCGTTGACCTGACCTGTCACCGAACCATGGGTACCACTCCGTGTCCTCCTTCAACGTCACATGCGCTAGGGATGGGAGCTCTCCTTCCTTTCTATTCGACTCAGCAGCTGGGAAGGGCAAAGACACCGGTGCCCATGCGTAATTTTGCGGCGTTGATGTTTCCCATGCCGACGCGGAGCATGGGTGATCTAAATGGAAGTACCGCCTATACCACCAAGCTAGGAGCAGGGAGATTAGCTCAGACCCGACGTTTATGCCGTTTATTATCTGCTTAGATCTCCATGATATGTGTTTGTTGTTTAATTCAAAATTGATTTGATTAAAAAAAATCAGAGATTTCCGAGTCTATCAGTAACTTGGGCCAATATCCATCGTCATGTCCAGTGTTTTGAGTGGGCATAAAAACCGACGAAACCGACAGCAAATCTGAATTTTTTAATATTTGATTTTTGTTGCTAGTACAGAACTACAGATAAATTCGGTTATAATGTACAGATAAATTCGTCCCCTCTCTGCGCGCGACTTAGTGCGTGGTAGCATTATTGCAAGTTTAGAATTATAGTAGCAGCGGCAGGTTGATTACGGGCAGCCTTCAGAACATGACAGAGCGTGTTGCGGTTCTTCCCGTTGTCACGCAAAACATACCTAGTGAACTCAAGAACCTGCACGCGCTACGCTTTGTCACTTGTGCACCTTTCGATCAACCTGTACATAACCTAGTGATCTAGGCAGAATCACCAAGTCTGAACCACGCATATACCCCCCAAGCACATGGCCTAACCCAAATGGTTTGAGCAAGCACGACACAATATTGGTCTCGGGACGCCTCCTCCCCCAAGAAAAGAAAAGGCTAGTTTTCCTCTGTCTCCCGCTGGCTCCACGCTGGTCCGCCTCGTCTTCGGTGGGCTTAGGGCCATGGCGGCATGGTGGATCCCGGACCTTGCCAGCGGAAGGGCTCCGCCTTTAGATGTTCCTTCAAGTTTGATAGGGTCTGTGTCCTGCTTTGGAATATGAGACGGTGGCGGCTTTCTGAAGATGGAATAAGGCTCTCCCCGTCTAGTGCCCACTCCAGTGGTGCGTCTAGCATCGCTGGTGGGTTTGTGGAGGTGTGTCTCCAGTCGATCTGTCATTGGTGGATTTGTTCGTATCTTGTCGTAGTTCGTCTACGCCCATGTGTCTTCAGGTTGTATCCTTCAGATCTATGCTACTCTTCAACAACGGTTGTTGTTGTTCTAGTGCGCTGGTCCTATGGGGCCTTAATACGACGACTTCTCAACTGTCCACTACAATAAGGTTTGTTTGGCTCCAGCGAGGGAGGGGCGATGATGACGCCGCACTTTTAGCTCGCTTCATTGCTTGTAGTCATCGCTATGTGGTCTACGGATCCGGATGTAATTTATTATTATTTCTAGTCTTTATTGTACTACCATGATTGAAGATGAATAGGTTGGACGTTTTTCACAAAAAAAAGCACAACACAATCTAAGTTTTTTTTCCCAGGTTATATTAATACCCCAAGCAGTTTGTTACATTGGATCATGAACTAACCTAGAGGTTATGCTTGGGCAAAAATCGATATCAATGAATTAATCCCAGAACTGTGGAAATAAGAAGAAGAAGAAGAAGAAGAAGAAGAAGAAGAAGAAGAAGAAGAAGAAGAAGAAGAAGAAGTTTTTCTCTATTGTATATACAAGTTTTGGAGCTTCCTCTAGTTCTTCTAGTTCTAGTTCTAGTTGGTCCTAGTTGACTTATTAGAGCTAGGCTAATCCGCATGTCCTCATAATTAGAAGCCATATGTAGTTCTAATCTCCTCTCTCTAATTCTCCGGTGACGATTAGCTCTGGACGGGGAAGCGTTGTTTGATCGTGAAGGTTGCACGGTTGCAACCAAGTAGAGATGTCATGCTTTCGGTCTTTATTTCGAGGGACTCTTCGTGGGCAGTACGAGTGATAGTTCATCGAAGGTTCGAGGGACTCCAAGTATGATCTACACTGACACGTTCTTCTCCCACTACAACTTCGTGACGGTAACGATCGTGATCTCAACCTGTTATGCATCTTCATATTGAACTTGGACGATCGTAGGTGCGTTTTTTTGTTTTCTACTATGTTTCCCAACAATGCTCTCTCAGAGACAGCCCCACCTAGTAGTAAATGCTCCACACCGGAGCTGATGAATTCCATCAAACCTTTCTGGAGGCCCTGGTCTGTGAGGTGAGCAGTGATATTGAGCAGCAGATGTGGTTCGTGTCGGCTGGTAGACATATAGGTAATGTGCATGTTTAGCAGTTGTAATCTCAACCACCCCCTATATCTATTCCCTCCTTGTCGGTGTCAAAACCGGCGGATCTCGGGTAGGGGGTCCCGAACTGTGCGTCTAGACGGATGGTAACAGGAGACAAGGGACACGGTGTCTTTACCCAGGTTCGGGCCCTCTCGATGGAGGTAAAACCCTACTCCTTCTTGATTGATATTGATGATATGGGTAGTACAAGAGTAGATCTACCACGAGATCAGAGAGGCTAAACCCTAGAAGCTAGCCTATGGTATGATTGTTGTTGTCCTACGGACTAAACCCTCTGGTTTATATAGACACCGGAGGGGGCTAGGGTTACACAGAGTCGGTTACAATGGGAGGAGATCTACATATCCGTATCGCCAAGCTTGCCTTCCACACCAAGGAAAGTCCCATCCGGACACGGGACGAAGTCTTCAATCTTGTATCTTCATAGTCCAACAGTCCGGCCAAAGGTCATAGTCTGGCTGTCCGGACACCCCCTAATCGAGGACTCCCTCAGTAGCCCCTGAACCAGGCTTCAATGACGACGAGTCCGGCGCACAGATTGTCTTCGGCATTGCAAGGCGGGTTCCTCCTCCGAATACTTCATAGAAGATTTTGAACACGAGGATCGTGTCTAGCTCTGCAAAATAAGTTCCACATACCACCATAGAGAGAGAGAGAGTAATATTTTCACAAATCTAATCTGCTGACGTATTCTGTAGCATGACATCACACCACAGCCAAGCCTTTATTCGAATCGTTTTTACTATCCCACCTCAGCGTGTTTTGTGAGATGGTTTCCTTGGCACGTCTTGTCGAAGCAGAGATCGTGTCCCCTTTATTTATGGGATCCTCATCATTACGGACGTGGGTAACCCATTCGTGCCCGTTGGTATACCCCCTCGATCGAAGGTAAGTCCCAAACGGTCACGGGGAGGGCTCTTGGTATTCAGCCTCTTATAAAGGGACCAAGGCTTTACTCCTTTCTCTCGATCTCAATCGAATCCGCCTCTCGCCTCGAGTTCCAACACCCAGGGCTCCAGATTTAGGCGCTTCGGACCTTCGATGATGTCCGGCTCCGACCTTCGAAGCCGATGGATGCCTTCCTTCATCACGGAGGAAGACGTGCTAAAGTTGAGAGAGGCCAGGTATTTGACCGGCGAAATCTCGCGTAGGTTGCCTGCTCAAGGGCAAGTTATTCCCACTCCCAAGCCCGGTGAGAGCGTGGTGTTCGTGTCTCACTTCCTCCGAGGGCTAGGCTTCGTGCCGGATCACTTCGTGAGGGGGCTCATGTTCTATTACAGGCTGGAATTTCATGACTTAGCTCCGGAGTCTATCCTCCACATCTCATCATTCATCGTCGTGTGCGAAGCTTTCCTCCGTATTACTCCTCACTTCGGACTGTGGCTCAAGACCTTTAAAGTAGAGCCGAAGATGATCGAGGGACATCACGCAGAGTGCGGAGGCGCTGTTATAAGCAAGAATGCCGATGCTCCATGGCCCGAGGGCTCTTTTCAAGAGGAGTCCAGCTTATGGCAACAAGAGTGGTTTTATATCACAGCTCCCAGGGGCACCAAGTGGGTGGCGCCGCTTGCTTTCCGCTTGGGTCCCCCGCCCCGACTAGCGTCATGGGTCAATAAGGGGCTGGACTGGGGGCCAACAAAGGATGTGCCCTTGCTGCAGAGCCGCATCCGAGATCTCCTGGAAAGAGACATCAGTCTGGTCATGGCGACACAGGTTATGTTAATTCACCGAGTTCTGCCCTGCAAACGTCGCCCCCTCCGCCTGTGGGAGTTCAATCCGGAGGGACCACGAGCTCTCCAACATTTTCTTGGCATGACGCCCGTGGAGATGTACAAATTGTTCTTCGGACCACAAGTAGTGTGTCCGGATTCTGCGGAGGACACAGGTCTGAGCTGCAATCGTCCGGATACCCAAGTAAGTAGCCCTGTGTCCGGACATGCTATCCGTTCATTTATCACAACATCGCCCTTAAAAGAGTTGTTCTTGAAACAGGAGTGGATAGCGAAGGCGAAGTTAATCAGGTGTCCGCCCCCCCTTCCTAAGACCTCGCCAGATCTCGTGTTGACCAGGATGCTGGAGATCGCGCCTTCGGAAGAAAACAAAAGGGAGAACAAGAAGCTACTGCCTCTGCGAAGGAGGCTGTCCGGAAAAGAGGAATCGAAAATTCCTCTCCTCAGGGGAAGAAGAGGACTGCCTCTGAAGACCCGGAGACCGTGATCTCAAAGCGGGGGAAGAAGTCTTCGCCAGAGGGTCCTGTGCCGGGGGATACCTCGGACTATGCCCTCAAGGGGATCAGCCCTCCACCGAGCCATAAGTAAAAAGGGGGTTTAAAATGAGAGAAATCCTTGCTTTATTTCTGCGGAAAATAACCGAGAATTTAGCTTGTAGTTCGGATCTTAGCCCTTCTCAGCAGAGCTCGTCTTCGGGGGATCTTCTTCCGGAAATGATGGAGAGCGGAACGCCTCCCCCTGCCGTACCGCCTTACGAGGCGGGCGACCCCGAGGTATCGTCGCGGAGGGTTTCTCCTAGTCCGGCAGGGCCGGAAGGCAGTCATATGGCCCCCCGAAGCCCTCCGTGTCTGGCCTTCGAAAAAAGCAATCGAACGAGTCCGGCATCACCTGGTGCATGGTCGGAGGTACTGAAGGATTTGCTAGGGCGAGCGTCTATCTCAGAGGAGCACCGTACGTTGATGGGTATGGTAATTGAAAGGATTTTGTCCGCGGAGAGCGGGTTGCATGAAGCTGTCAGGAGTTTGCTGACCGGTTTTGAGGTACGCGAAATGATGTACCTTTTGACAGTTCCGCACATTTTAAGATGCGCCCTGTGTAGATAGTAGCCCCTGAGACTCTGTGTGCTGTCGAAGACGACGACACGCAGAGGATCATAGTCCCAGCTATAATTTTGCCGCCTTCCTATGTAGGTGGCGAAGTGTCCGGTGGCCAGCCGGACTGATGAATTTGCCGAGCTAAAGCGGCAACTTGACGAGGCAGATGCCGACATCGCGCTTGTCAACAAGCGGCTTGATGAGGCACAAGGTATGTAATTTCTTCGGAGACACCTGGTAAGAGGAGCTTGATGCCAGTATTTTACAACGTGTGCGCTTGATGCAGATGACGCTGCCGCCGTGGAGGACCTTCGGGCAGAGCTTGTCCGAGCCAAGGAGCAAGCCAGAAAAAGCGATGCGGCTGCCCTAAAGGTGGTTGAGGAGCTAAAAGCCGAACAGGCTGCTCACTGCCGAAGCAGGAAGGAAATGGACAAAATGGCTGTGAAGTTAAAGAACGCTGCTGACCGCTGCAAGCTTCTTTAAAAAGAAGATCGGGCGGAGCGGACAGACCTAGAGAAGGCCACTACAGCGGCCAAGGATGCTCGTTCTACGATGAGAGCGATGAAGGAGGAGCTGCGTCAAGCAGGAGATATCGCGGCTAGGAAGCCCTTTATGCTGCGGACGCATATATGGATTTAGCGGCGAGTGCCGCTGATGCGGCCGAACACTTCCGAGATCAGAAAGATCGCGAAGTGGAAAAGCTATTCTGGTCACAGTTCAACAATCCAGAGCGTCCGCTTCCATTGACCGATTGTTTGGCTGAATGGGCCGAGCTGAATAGGTTATCCGGACTCGCCATGAAGTATGTCGTGGATCATCTGTGGCCGGAAAGGCCAAAGCCGAACAGTTATTTTAGCTTGGTGTAGCAGTTCCTTGGTGCAGTGCCGTATATCAACGCGATGAAGAGGTCAGCATGCATAGAGGGTGCGCGGATGGCCCTTGTGAAGGAAATATGCCCTAGAGGCAATAATAAAGTTATTATTTATTTCCTTATTTCATGATAAATGTTTATTATTCATGCTAGAATTGTATTAACCGGAAACATAATACATGTGTGAATACATAGACAAACAGAGTGTCACTAGTATGCCTCTACTTGACTAGCTCGTTAATCAAAGATGGTTATGTTTCCTAACCATAGACAAAGAGTTGTTATTTGATTAACGGGATCACATCATTAGGAGAATGATGTGATTGACTTGACCCATTCCGTTAGCTTAGCACTCGATCGTTTAGTATGTTGCTATTGCTTTCTTCATGACTTATACATGTTCCTATGACTATGAGATTATGCAACTCCCATTTACCGGAGGAACACTTTGTGTGCTACCAAACGTCACAACGTAACTGGGTGATTATAAAGGAGCTCTACAGGTGTCTCCAAAGGTACATGTTGGGTTGGCGTATTTCGAGATTAGGATTTGTCACTCCGATTGTCGGAGAGGTATCTCTGGGCCCTCTCGGTAATGCACATCACATAAGCCTTGCAAGCATTACAACTAATGAGTTAGTTGTGAGATGATGTATTACGGAACGAGTAAAGATACTTGTCGGTAACGAGATTGAACTAGTATTAAGATACCGACGATCGAATCTCGGGCAAGTAACATACCGATGACAAAGGGAACAACGTATGTTGTTATGCGGTCTGACCGATAAAGATCTTCGTAGAATATGTAGGAGCCAATATGAGCATCCAGGTTCCGCTATTGGTTATTGACCGGAGACGTGTCTCGGTCATGTCTACATTGTTCTCGAACCCATAGGGTCCGCACGCTTAAGGTTTCGATGACATTTATATTATGAGTTTATGAGTTTTGATGTACCGAAGGAGTTCGAAGTCCCGGATGAGATCGGGGACATGATGAGGAGTCTCGAAATGGTCGAGACGTAAAGATTGATATATTGGACGACTATATTCGGACATCGGAAAGGTTCCGAGTGATTCGGGTATTTTCGGAGGTACCGAGGAGTTACGGGAATACGAGGAAAAAGCAATGGGCCTTAATGGGCCTTAGTGGAAAGGATCAGGAGGTGGCGCGCGCCCCTCCCAAGCCCAGTCCGAATTGGACAAGGGGTTTGGGGCGCGGCCCCTCTCTCCCTTCCTTCCCTTCTTCCCCCCTTTCCCCCCTTCTCCTAGTTGGACTAGGAAAGGTGGAAACCTACTCCAACTAAGAGTAGGAATCCTACTGCTCCTTGGCGCGCCCACAAGGGCCGGCCGGCCTCCCCCTTGCTTCTTTATATACGGGGGCAGGGGGCGCCCCATAGACACACAAGTTGATCCACGTGAATATATTCTTAGTCGTGTGCAGTGCCCCCTTCCACCATAATCCTCGATAATATTGTAGCGGTGCTTAGGCGAAGCCCTGCGACAGTAGTACATCAAGATCGTCACCACGCCGTCATGCTGACGGAACTTTTTCCTGACACTTTGCTGGATCGGAATCCGGGGATCGTCATCGAGCTGAACGTGTGCTAGAACTCGGAGGTGCCGTAGTTTCGGTGCTTGATCGGTCGGGCCGTGAAGACGTACGACTACATCAACCGCGTTGTCATAACGCTTCCGCTGTCGGTCTACGAGGGTACATAGACAACACTCTCCCCTCTCGTTGCTATGCATCACCATGATCTTGCGTGTGCGTACAAAATTTTTGAAATTACTACGTTCCCCTACACCTTGCCCGTGTCAAGACATACTGGGCGGAGATGGAGGCCACCACTGTTGCATCCCAAGATTCGGACGGAAGTTGAGTACCTGTCGAGCACTACTTTTAGAAAGTTATGCAAGGCGCTCGTTTAATAGAGACGAAGTGCTCGAAGGATATTATGTTCTAATAACATGTATTCTTGTGTAAAACAATATTTTGATGAAATGTAGAAGCTTTTTATACTTGTGCCTGCAAGAATTATAATACCTCCTGTGCGGCCGTTAATGTATATGTGTATATAATCTGAAAGATAGCAGTCGTCGGCTTCAGCCCCCACGCATATAATGCGGGGGTGTTCGCAGAAGGTGCATTTTCACACTTGATCCAACGTCTTGGTCCATGAAGGAGGTGATAGCGCAGCGAACTAGGCAATCAGACTATAATGCTTTATCACTTTCACTTAGCCATAGGAGTTTGACAGTGGGACTACTATATAGCCCCTGGTGGCGCCACGCTCGCCCGAACTCGGGGCGCGTGTGTGCCTGGCCGGGAAACGGCCCTTCGTTAATGCGGAGGAATCCCGAAGATTCTGATAGGTCATCGAGTGGTTGACCAGTCTCACACTATATCATGACAGTCAGTTTTCGGCTTTCTCTACTGAGGTGCTCGCCTGGCTGAACCGGGGCACGATCGCAGTAGTTCTCCTGGTGCCGCTTTAGCCGATAGAGTGGAACGTAAGGCAGCAAAACATAGGAGCCCGCAAACCCAACATTTGACCAAAGACATGATTCGGAGTTGATGCATATAAGCCAAACTCGCGACACCGAACACTCCCTAAGGTATTTGGTCTTTATGAAAACGGGCTGAACAGTGCCCTTGGTAATAAGCCCCTGGTGTCCAGGTACGTGAAAAATGCTGACGTGGCCACATGCCAAGACGCCAGCCTCCTCCTCGGTTATACTAAGAATCCGGGGATGTGTATCAACAAGATACAGTAAAAAAGGTTTACGCAGGGTCTTAATCTAAAAAGAATCCTTGGAACGGGTCCCTGCTGCACGTCTGTGCCTGTGTCTCCGTTGTGCCGTGTCCTGGATGGGTGTAGCACGGTGTTCATCTGTAAAAGAGAGGAACTTAGTTAAAAAAAGGTCATGCGAAATGTATGTTATACTAAATAAACAAAGTATAATTCAAGATGGGTAAAATTGAGCCTTATTGTCGCTTGTTTTACAAGCGCGGAGCCCCTAGTATAGGGGTATACGGCTATTAAGCCTTTATCAATTGTATGTTTACGCCGGACTCGTCTAGGCGTGTCCGTGGTCTTAACGACCTGTTAGGTGCTTTGGTTGGTGAAGCTGTTTTAGTGTGTGGCTGTCAAGGCAGCCGCACAGTCTTCCGCGCGCGAGGAGCACTCAATATTTCCCTTTAGTGACATGATGCATCGTGGACCGGGCATCTTAAGCATGAGAGACGCATAATGCGGTATTGCGTTAAAGCGGGGGAAAGCTTCGCGTCCCAGTAGTGCTTGATAGCCACTTTGAAACGGGGCGATGTGGAAGGTTAGCTTTTCGCTACGGAAGTTATCGGGGGAGACGAACATAACTTCTAGTAGGAGGGAGCCCGTGCAATGGGCTTCTGGGCCTGGCGTTACTCCTTTAAAGGAGGTATTGCTATGGCTAATGGGTCCATCCCCATTTTGCGGACTGTGTCCTGATATAGCAGGTTTAAACCACTGCCGCCGTCCATCAGGACTCGTGTAAACTGGAATCCGTCAATTATCGGATCTAACACCAAGGCAGCCCAGCCTGCGTATCGGATACTTACGGAGTAATCCTGATGGTCGAAGGTGATCGATTTTGACAACCAGTGGCGAGACTCCTTTGTGATAGGCCACATGGCGCGTATCTCTGTGGGCGCCACTTCGTTTCTCCCTTTTGTCACGTGTAGTAAGTTTACTGTTTTGACTTCTTGTGGGAATTTCTTTTTTTCCCTAGTGCTTTGTTTGTGGGGTTCATCATCGTCCTCACTTGGTGTATCCAGCCCCTTGTGTTCGGCATTGAGTTTGCCGAATTGCTTGAAGACCCAACATTCTCTGTGGGAATGATTTGCAGGCTTCCCGGGGGTGCTGTGGGTTTGACATATCTTGTCCAGGATTTTGTTTAGATTAGACAGTTTGTCCCTGTTATCTTTGAGGGGCAGCTTTTGCTGACCCTGCTGAGAGCTTTTGAATCCGGCATTGACCGTTGTGCTCTTTGGGCTATTTCCCTTATTCCGGCGCTGGTCTTTGCTGCGTCGTGGCTTCCCGTTTCCATCCCTGACTTCAGATGTACTTGGGTCGCTGGTGCTGCATCTTGCCAACTAGCTGTCCTCTCCCATGCAAAAGCGGGTCATGACGCTTGTTAATGCGGCCATTGTTCTTGGCTTTTCTTGGCTGAGGTGTCTGGCGAGCCATTCATCTCGAACGCCGTGTTTGAAAGCTGCTAAGGCTTCGGCGTCCGGACAGTCGACTATCTGGTTCTTTTTAGTAAGAAATCTGTTTCAGAGTTTCCGGGCTGACTCTCTGGGTTGTTGAGTTATATGGCTTAAGTCGTCTGCATCTGGTGGTCGGACATAGGTCCCTTGAAAATTTGCCCAAAAAACGTCCTCGAGCTCTTCCCAACTTCCGATGGTGTTTTCGAGAAGGCCTTTAAGTCAATGCCGGGCTGGCCCTTTGAGCTTGAGGGGTAGGTATTTTATGGCATGGAGGTCGTCTCCTCTGGCCATGTGGATATGGAGGATATAGTCCTCAATCCAGACTCCAGGGTCTGTCGTTCCGTCGTATGCCTCTATTTTTACGGGTTTGAATCCCGCTGGAAATTCATGGTCCAGCACCTCATCGGTGCAACATAGGGGGTGTGTGGCACCCCTGTATTTGGGTGTGCCGTGGTGTTCGGATATTTATTGCGTTGCATTGCTTATTAGAGCTTGCTTTCTTGGCCCGTAGATAGATCTGGCTGGGCCATCTTTTTGATGTGAATCCTCGTGTGGATCGCGTGCTGGCTTGTGTGCGGCGCCGTTTGCCGCTCTATGTTGGCCATGAGGTCGTCTATCCGACCGGGTGGCTTCTTTGTTTTTTGATTGCGGGGGCTCTAAGGCCTCCTGATCAAATTCAGGCAGTAGCTTTCGCTTCGGGTAGCTCTTTGTGTGGCGACTGCCGCCATATTTGTCTGCGGTGTTGAGTACTTTGCTCCATCTGATTCTGAGTGCATCTTCCGCAGTTTTGAGCTTCCGCTTCTGCTTTTTCAGGCTATGCGCAGTGGTGATGAGCCTTTTGTGGAGGTTCTTCTGCTCAAGAAACTTGTCCGGCGTGAGGTCGTCCGGACTGTTATCTTCGCTGCGGACGGGTTGTTCGGTTTGGTTATCCAAGTTGCCTTGTTCGGACGGTTGCTCGATGCCATGTTCATCATCCGCCGGCTCGCCCTGCTCTGTGGCTGGGTCTGTATGACCGCTGTCTCTGTCGAGGTGGGGCTTGGAGCGGCGCTTACGTCGTCGCTTTGACTGCTTTTCGAAGGAACGATCCTTCGTTGCATCCTCCCGTTCCTCGTCGTCGTTTCCTTTGGGTGTGTCCACCATGTATACATCGTAGGATGAGATGGCTGTCCAGTGCCCTGTGGGTGCCGGTTCCTGTTCGTCTCCTATATCGTCGTCCATACCGTCGATGTCTTCGGAGTCGAAGTCAAGCATGTCAGTCAAATCATCGATAGTGGCTATGAAGTGGGTGGCGGGTGGGTGTCGGATTTCTTCATCGTCCACACCCCAATCCTGCCGGTCATAATACGGCCAAGGCTCTCCTGACAAAGAGAGAGACTTTAGTGAATTCAGAATGTCGCCAAAGGGCGAGTGCTGAAAGATATCCGCGGCGGTGAACTCCATGATCGGCGACCAATCGGATTCGATTGGCAGGGGCGCGGAGGGTTCAGAGTCCTGAGAAGAGTCCGGCGATGCGGAGTCACGGACCTCGCGAAGAGTAAGGCTGGTGCTTGGCTCGATCGCTGTTGAGGCTGCGGCCTCCGTGGCGGGGTCTAACCACCCGCCCTCGGATGGCGCAGTTGGCTCCGAACTAAAGGTCGGAGTGGATGCAGGTGCGGTCTCCAGGATACTGTTCGGCGGCAGAGCTAAATCATGCCCGTCGTGATAGTACGACGCACTTGGCAGGGGCTCGAATCCGTCGAAGATCAAGTCTCTGCGGATATCGGCCGTGTAGTTTAAGCTTCCAACCTAACCTGATGGCCAGGGGCGTAGCTTTTAATCTGCTCCAAATGGCCAAGCGAATTGGCCCGTAGTGCAAAGCCGCCGAATACAAAGATCTGTCCGGGGAGAAAAGTCTCACCCCGGACTGCATCGCTAGCGATGATCGAAGGAGCCATCAAGCCTGATGACAACGACATAGAGGAACTCTCAATCAAAGCACCAATGTCGGTGTCAAAACCAGCGGATCTCGGGTGGGGGATCCCGAACTGTGCGTCTAGGTGGATGGTAACAGGAGACAAGGGACACGATGTTTTTACCCAGGTTCGGGCCCTCTCGATGGAGGTAAAACCCTACTCCTGCTTGATTAATATTGATGATATGGGTAGTACAAGAGTAGATCTACCACGAGAACAGAGAGGCTAAACCCTAGAAGCTAGCCTATGGTATGACTGTTGTTTTCCTACGGACTAAACCCTCCGGTTTATATAGACACCGGAGGGGGCTAGGGTTACACAGAGTCGGTTACAATGGAAGAAGATCTACATATCCGTATCGCCAAGCTTGCCTTTCATGCCAAGGAAAGTCCCATCCGAACACGGGACGAAGTTTTCAATCTTATATCTTCATAGTCCAACAGTCCGGCTAAAGGTCATAGTCCGGCTGTCCGGACACCCCCTAATCCAGGACCCCCTCATTTCTCCTGTACGCACCCTTTATAATGATTATATCCAAGTGATCAGTTCTTCTCTTATACGCCACCGCAAGGGCTTCTCATCTCTGATAAATAAACATCATGCAGCTCCCTCCACTGAGTAGGAAGGCTTTCATCTAAAATGGTATAGAGAGGTTGCATCTGTTGAGTATGTGTTTTGTATTGCACGTGTATTGGAATTGTGGCCCACCTCCTAGTCTTGTATATTTGAGGTAGAGGCCTTCCCTTGTATTATATATACGTACACCAGCACCCATCAATACAACGATTATTGTATTGCAAATCATCTCTCTACATGGTATCCATTTTTAGGTTTTAATCCTCGCCTTCCGCTACCGCCGCCGCCGCGCGATCCTTCTGCGCGCCACCGCCGCCGCCGCCGTCGCGCGACTCCCATGTCGCCGCCGCCACCCCACCACCGCCGCCACCGTCGCACGCTCCTCCCGCGCCGCCGCCGCCGTGACCCAGCGCCGCCAC
>NC_041384.1:15259674-15261740 GCF_002162155.2 Triticum dicoccoides | reverse complement strand
CGCCACCGCCGCCGCTAACCCGCCGCCGCGCGACTCCTCCGCACCGCCGCCGCCGATGGCGTTCATCGGCCTATCGGCCGCCGCCTCTGCCGTCCCGCCACCAGCGCCCTCCGGTGCGGCCCCGGCGCCATACGGCGCGGTCACCGCCTACGGCGCATACGGTGTCACCCACATGCAGCCGTCCCCGCCAATGGCCGGCGGCCCTGCTCTGCCCGCCCCGACGATGGCCTCTCCGGGCTGGTGTTACCCGTCGACCGGCACCGGTTACGGCACCCTCCTTGTGCCGCCGCCGGCTCAGGGCGCCGACTGGGCCCCGCACTACCCGCAGGCTCTCCCCGCGGGCCACCGGGGGTTCATTGGCGCGCCTTACCAGTCGACCGGCACCGGCTACGGCACCCTCCTTGTGCCGCTGCCCTTCGGTGGTTATGGCCCGCCCGCTTCGGTGCCACCCTACGGGGGCCTCTCGCCGCCGCCGGTACCTACGCCATGGGACCCCGCTCTCCTCGCCGCCCAGCACTCCGTGCCATCGCCGAGTAGCTCTATCGGCGGAGGCAACTGGTACATGGACTCAGGTGCTACCACGCACATGACAGCTCATCCCGGTAACCTAACCTCCTCCACTCCCGTGCGCACACCCACTCGTATCACCGTCGGCAACGGCTCCTCCTTACCTATTAGTCATATCGGTAGCGCTAGTTTTCCCTCCACTTCCACACCCATCAATATGTCTAATGTTCTTGTTTCACTAGACTTAGTCACGAACCTAGTTTCCCTTCGTCGTCTTACTCGTGAGAACCCACTTACTGTTGAATTTGACGGCGTTGGCTTTTCTGTGAAAGACGCCCGTACCCGGATGGTTCTTCACCATTGTGACATTCCCGATGAGCTCTACCTCGTGCACGCCGGCGCCTCCACCTCCACACCTGTCGCCTTTGCCGCCAGCGTCGACCTTTGGCACGCTCGCTTGGGTCACCCCAACCACACCGTGTTACGTCAAATTCTTAGGAGTTTCTCTTTCTCATGTAATAAGCTCGACGAGCACTCTTGTGAGGCATGTCGCTTAGGCAAGCATGTTCGTCTTCCCTTTAGTGCGTTCTTCTCAGTTTCCACTTTTCCGTTTCAATTACTTCATAGTGATATTTGGACATCTCCCGTTGCGAGTAACACGGGCTATCTCTACTACTTGGTGATTTTAGATGATTATTCTCATTATGTGTGGACTTTTCCTCTTAGTCGTAAATCCGATGCTTTAGCCACACTCACCGCCTTTTATTCCTATGTCACCACCCAGTTTGGTCGCCCCATACTTGCACTCCAAACTGATAACGGAAAAGAGTTTGACAACGTTGGTCTTCGCACACTTCTCGCCTCTCACGGTACCATCTTCTGTCTGACTTGCCCCTACACTTCACAGCAGAACGGCCGCGCCGAGCGCATTCTCCGCACTCTTAGTGACTGCGTTTGCGCGTTACTCCTTCACTCAAACGTGCCCGCTCGGTTTTGGCCTGATGCTCTCGCCACCGCCACCCTCTTAGTTAACATTCGTCCGTGTCGTCCTCGGTGGAACTACGCTCCTCACCACCTTCTCTTCGGTACACCACCGTCCTATGATGGTCTCCGCATCTTTGGGTGTCTCTGTTATCCCAGCACCGCGTCCACCACGCCACACAAGCTCGCACCCCGATCCGTCTCATGCATCTTCCTTGGCTACCCTCCCAACACCAAAGGTTATCGGTGCTATGATCCTGTCACTCATCGTGTGTACACCTCGCGGAACGTGTCCTTTGTCGAGATGGTGTTCCCTTTTTTTCAGGTCCCTCCGGTTGCGGATTCTTCGGCACTGGCCCCCGCGCACCCTAACTGGAGCGATGCGCGGCGGCACCCCCCGGTGGCCCCCCGGCCCGGCACCTTCTGCCGCCACCTCCCAGGTTCTCGACTCCCTCTTACGAGGTCGAGTCGGTGGGCACACCGCCTGCCACCCCAGCTGGCGCCGCCACCCCTGCGACGGGCTCGACATCGACCTCGCCCGTCGCTCCCGCCGCCGTGGGATCGGCCGACGCTGCTGC
>NC_041384.1:15257317-15259146 GCF_002162155.2 Triticum dicoccoides | reverse complement strand
GACGCTGCTGCCGCCGCGGCCCCCGCTGCCGCGGCCCCTGCCGCCGCGGCCTCTGCCGCCGCCGCCGCCGTGGCCCCCGCCGCCGCATCGGGTGCCTCCACCACCGCGGCCCCCGCCGCCGCACCGGGTGTCGACGTACCAGGTGCCACCGCTGCCGTGCCCCTGCCGCCGCAGCACCCACCAGCCCTGCTGCCCCATCACTTGGCGTGACTACCCGTGCCCGAGCAGGAGTGCTTCGGCCCAGTACGCGCTACTCCACCGACGAGTATGTGTGCACCGCCTCGACGTCAACGCCATCACCCGTCCCCACCTTTGCTCGTGCTGCCCTTCGGGATCCCCACTGGCTAGCTGCGATGCAGGAGGAGTTCGACGCCTCACAGCGCAACCGCATGTGGCAGCTTGTTCCGCGACCCCCTCGTGCCAACATCATCTTTGGCAAGTGGGTGTTTCGCCACAAGACTCGCCCAGACGGTTCTCTCGAGTGCTACAAGGCTCGATGGGTGGTTCGTGGTTTTCGGTAGCGCGCGGGCGTGGACTTCACCGACACTTTCGCCCCGGTTGTGAAACCGGGCACGATCCGCGCCGTCCTTCAGCTGGCCGTCTCGCGCGCCTAGCCTGTGCATCAGTTGGACGTTTCCAATGCCTTCTTGCACAGTCATCTCGCTGAGCAGGTGTTCTGTGAGCAGCCTACTGGTTTCATCGACACCGAGCACCCCGATTTCGTGTGCTTGCTCTCCCGCTCTCTGTACGGGTTGAAGCAGGCGCCTCGGGCTTGGTACCAGCGTATCGCCGCCTTCCTGCAGTCTCTGGGCTTTCGGTCCACTCGCTCCGATGCCTCACTTTTTGTGTATCATCAGGGAGCTGACACTGCATATCTGCTGCTCTACGTCGACGACATCATCCTCACGGCGTCCACCCCCGATCTCCTTCAGCGGCTGACTGCTCGTCTTCGTGATGAGTTCGCCCTTAAGGACTTGGGGCCCCTGCACTACTTTCTCGGGATCGAGGTGATCCGCCGGGCTGACGGTTTCTTTCTGCATCAGCAGAAGTACGCCCACGAGCTCCTTGAGCGTGCCGGTATGCTTAACTGCAAGCCGGCTCCCACTCCCGTCGACACGAAGGCGAAGGTCTCTGCTCTTGAGGGGTCTCTCGCGTCCGATGGAGCATTTTATCGCTCTATTGTCGGTGTTTACAGTATTTGACGCTGACTCGCCCCGACCTGCAGTACGCTGTTCAGCAGGTGTGCCTCCATATGCACGCCCCGCGTGACTCTCACTGGACTCTGGTGAAGCGTATTCTCCGTTACATACGCGGCACCATGTCCTTGGGAGTCACTCTGACGGCCTCCGCCTCCACCGACCTCGTGGTCAACTCGGATGCTGACTGGGCTGGCTGCCCCGACACGCGACGCTCTATGTCAGGCTACCGCGTCTACCTTGGGCCCACGTTGATCTCTTGGTCATCGAAGCGGCAGCCCACGGTATCCCGCTCCAGCGCCGAGGCATAGTATCGCGCCGTGGCCAACGCCATGGCCGAGTGCTCTTGGATACGTCAGCTGCTCCAGGAGTTGCTTTGTGATGTTCACAAGGCCACTCTTGTCTACTGCGATAACGTCAGCGCGGTCTACCTCTCCGCCAACCCGGTGCACCATCGACGGATGAAGCATATTGAGCTCGACATTCACTTCGTGCGCGAGCAGGTTGCCCTTGGCTGTGTTCGAGTTCTCCACATGCCGACGTCACAACAGTTTACTGATGTGATGACTAAGGGATTGCCTACTCCCGCCTTCGAGGAGTTTCGGTCCAGTCTCTGTGTCTCCGGCGACACTT
>NC_041384.1:15230830-15256923 GCF_002162155.2 Triticum dicoccoides | reverse complement strand
GGGGGGGTGTTGAGTATGTATTTTGTATTGCACGTGTATTGGAGTTCTGGCCCACCTCCTAGTCTTGTATAGTTGAGGTAGAGGTCTTCCCTTGTATTATATATACGTGCACCAGCACCCCATCAATACAACGATTATTGTATTGCAAATCATCTCTCTACAACATCCAACAAAAATCAATCCAATCACTATGTCTTCCTCCTTGGCTACGGTTTCCCTCAACATCAGACCGTTGCCGAGACAGAGAAATTAGCAAGGGGGAACTTCCTCCTATGGAAGGCCCAGGTCATGCCGGCCCTGCGAGGAGCGCAGGTCACTGTTCCTGCTATCTTTGAAATGGGATTAGAAATATATTTTAATTCTTTCAAAATAACCGTTTTTAAGTTGTAGAAGATATGTCTCGTAATACTCTGCATCCCGCCATCTGAAAATATTCCGGCAGGATGAAAAAAAGTTCAGAGGACAATGGTGGGATTCAGAGTATTACAGTACGTATTTTAATTCTTTCAAAATAACCGTTTTTAAGTTGTAGAAGATATGTCATTTTAATTCTTTCAAAATAACCGTTTTTAAGTTGTAGAAGATATGTCTCGTAATACTCTGCATCCCGCCATCTGAAAATATTCCGGCAGGATGAAAAAAAGTTCAGAGGACAATGGTGGGATTCAGAGTATTACAGTACGTATTGGTGGTATATGAATTTTCGGCTAAAGGGTTTTGGCCGTCAGCGGGAGTGCCATATTTTGGCAAAAGTTCTGGCGGGAGGAAATATTTTGTGAGACACCCATGGGAAAGGATTTCTACCTATTGGACTTTTGGTCCTAGGAGAAGCAATATTTTTGCAGTAAATTATGAAGGGGCGATGGTAAGTAATTTGGCAGCTATGGGTGGGACCGCAAATTATTTTCCAGAGACACGGGCACGTTATAATTTTATTTTAAGTTTATTGGGCCTGAGGAAAAGTGCATTATTTCGGCGAAAATTTGTTGTGGGATACAAAAAAAATTTAAGGAGAAACTGGCAGGACCGTGAAATATTTCTGGAGACACCAACGGGATAGGAATAAATAGATTAAAATGTGGGCTTTTAGTTCCATCTTTTCTCCCTGTATTTGTCATCACATGTTGGTGTGTATTTTGGTGGCACGTAGAAAGCTGGCTAGATACTACAATGCCTAGTGCATGCATGGAGTAAAGCGGTGCCAACATGGTTTAGTTGCGTGCATATACTAGATAATGGCTACGTACGTATACTAGTGGAAGTGCATGCATATGGGATTGTCTCAGGGACCAATCAGGTGAGCCTGCACGTGAAACACACGTCTATTTAAACTAATAAGTGTGCACACGCAATACACATCTATTTGAATTAACATATTATGATAAACTTAATACAAGACAATTTATTCATAAATTTGAAATTTTCCTATAAAGTACACGATCTCTTATTTCCCACTCGTATAAATAATTTGAAATATCGTTTCTCCTTAATCAACATCTCTCCTGTATTAAAAGACCACCCGCTTTTCTTAATGTATAAAATTCAAAATTATTTAGAAGATTCATCATGATTCTTCATATGCACACATTTATGCAAGTATAGTCACACATGAAAATGTCACTTACGACAAGCTAAGGAACCGTTTTAGTGCCAACAAATTCCAGTCAAGAATTACACAAGATCGTCATGAACATATACAGAGAGAAGTGACCTCTCTTTCTCCGAGATTGATCGAACAACAAGTTTTTGTATATATCTATCCGACACTACTACATATATACAATATAATATCTCCTATAATCCCTAACATCTAAAATCATTTTCAACTTCCACATGGCATTCTCCGTCTTTATGTATGACATGGTCAAGAAAGAATCCCGTCAATTCCTCTTGAATTGCTCGTATGTGATCATGTGGTATGAGTTCATTCCGCATCCGTCACATCTAATCTAAAGAAGAGGGTCAATACATGTATATGAAAGAAACTCAACACAATTGATGGTAATAAAATAAAATTGTGAATATTGTTTATGTACTAAATGACATGAGAATTACCATGACCACAAAATATCCTACATTCATCATCATCATAATCAACATGCAATTTTTGCTTCTCTTGTATGTAGTCCAAGTTTTCTATCAGGAAAACATATTAACTCAACTGTAGATAAGGACGGTATGAAAATACTCATGTAAAATTACAATTGCCATGTATCTGCTGGACAAACAAATACACTTATGCAAACTTCAGGCTTTTTTAGTAAAACTTATTCGAACTTTAATTTTTTTCATTAAAACTTATGCAAATTTTTGGGTTTTTTTCAGTGAAACGTAATTTCATGACTGCAAGTAAGGTCTTAGTTCAGCGAATTTGTCTGTGAGTTCACTATGTAGTCGTGAGTTGGCCATGTAATAACCGATAGTCAGTACTTAAAAAAAATAGGGATGTCTGTTACAGGTACGCGAAAATCAGTGAAAAAATAAATAAAGAAAGAAGGCGAACGTCTCTGTGTGTGCTCCAGCGCTCCTCTGTTTCTCATTGCCTCATCTCTAGTTCGTGTACTTCTAGATGTGTCACCACCGGTGAGGTAGCGATGACAGTAAAAAAACAACACTCGATACTTACCTGATTAATGCGTGTGTGTGGTGCGTTTGCGTGAAGGCGAGCATCTCCGTCGTTCAGGCCTGCGAGCGGCCGCGGCGACCGTGTCCTCTCACCAGCTGGGCGGCATTGTCGACGTAGGTGAGTCAGTCGTCCAGCTTTGAGGCGGCGGCCTCCACGCACCAGGATTAGCTTTGGACGACGTCGTCCACGCGCGAGTACTGGACAAGCGTGTCCAATGGATTAGCATGCGTCAGAGATGAGGGAGTCGGCGGTGGCTTCAGGTGAGTGAGATGGGGCCGTGATTAGCTTCACCTGTTGCACAGTGGCCGAGACCTGCACCGCCCTGGGGACGATGATGGTTGGCGACCAGGCGAATCTGCATGCATGGCTGTGAGGGCAGATTTTTTTTGGCCCGCTTATACTAGTCCAAGATACTCAGCGTTGCCCCCACTTGAAGGACCTCGGCGGTGGGTGGTTGTCAGCGTGGGTGTTGTGGATGGAGCTGAAGTCGACGTGGATGCCGGTGGTTCCCGGAGAGCATGCCCAGGATGTGGACGGAGTCGTTGCAGTCAGTAGAAGTGTGTTCGGAGGAAGCCGCAGCTCCTCCTCGCGTGTCTCCCATTGTGGCTTGCTTGGGTGGTGGGCTGGTGATGACTAGCGACTCGCGATCACGATTCCCTAATAGGAGACGATAGGATGCGCTTGCGATTAGTTTCCTAATAATTAGATGCGTTCGTGGTTAGTTATCTAATAGGATGTAGCCATGATTAGTTTCCCAATAATTAGATGCGTCCGTGATTAATTTCCTAATATGATGACTCGTAATTATTTTCCTAATAATAGGATGCGTGTGTGATTTTTTTTCCTAATAATAAGATGGGTTTGTGATTAATTTCTTAATAATTAGATGTGTTCGTGATTAGTTTCTTAATAGGATGTGTCCGTGATTATAGTTTCCTAATTGACCAGGCTTGGGCTTTCATATTTTCCTCCGCGGTGGAGTATGGTTAGTCAATGTAAATTGCTAAGTGCACAAAGAGAACAGATTCGGTTAAGGCTAGCCGTTAGATTGAATTTAGTGGAACTAATCATGCGGTGGTAATATATCCGTATATATTTTGTGGGATGCACTTAAAGAAGACAATGTTTGCTCTTTTATAAGCAGTATAGATAACGTACTACGTGCGTATTGCAAGAGAGGCGTGGTCAAGCGACGCGTGGGGATCAGCAGCCGTTGGTTTGAAGCGACGCATGCATCCGGCGTTTGCATGAGACATACGCGTTCATTCGCTGAAGAGACGCGTCCGTGCAGAGGGTATAAAAGTAGGCTGCTGTCCCTGCCTATTCTCAGCGCTTCACTTACGGTGCTTCTCGCCGCACTAGCCATTACAGCCCGCCGCAACGAAGAAGAAGCAGTGCAGTATGGCCTTGGCCTGCTCCTGCCCGGAGTCCGGGTGCGCCTTCGTGGGATCCCCGGCAATGCTCCTCGAACATTTCGCCAACAGCCACCAGCGCCCCGCCGTCACGGTCCGCTACGGCCTGTCCTCTAACCTCGGCTTCTCCCTGTCGCACCCCTGGCATGCGCTCGTCGGGGAGGACGACCGCAGCGTTTTCCTCGTGTCCCTGGCCCCCCTGGGCGCGGCTACGGCCGTGTCGCTGGTGTGCGTCAGGCCCGACGGTGAGGCTGAGGGGGCGCCCCGGTTCTGGTGCAAGCTGTCCGTGGGGCCCCCGGGCAACCACATGGTCCTCATGGCCTCACCGGTGAGCAGCAGCACGCTGGCCGCTGGCGCACCCGCGCCGTGGCAGGGGATGTTCTTGGCGGTGCCCCAGGAGGTGCTCTCCGGCGACACGCTTATGCTCAGCGTCTGGATCGATCTTGCCCCACCTTCCGCCGGCGCTCCCAACGAAGTCAACTACACCACAGGCCAGGGCATCAAGGAGGATGCAATCAAGTATGTATCTCATCCTGTGCATGTTATGGATGGTAACTACTGTATATATGATCCTGTGCAGTATTGAATAAGTTTGACTTACTAGTAATTGCAGCTAAGTCTGCCGGCCCCAGTAGTCCCTCTAAACTAAAATCACGACACTTATTTTGAATCGGAGAGAGCAGTAATTATATAATTAATTAGAAGCAAATTATTCATTTGTTAAAATGTATTGTTCATTGAATTATTTAATTGTTAGAAATACTGATACAAAATATTCAAGTGCACTATGGATGCCCTCCGACCTCAACAGTTTTGACGACCCCGACTATATCGAGTTCACGGAAGGGCCGAAGGGGCCCTTGAAGGCCAACTCGGAGAAGGACAATGAGGACAAGGATAACAACAAGGAGCATAAGAAGGAGGAGGAGGAGGATGACGATGACAAGGAGGATGGCAAGGAGGAGGTGGAGGAGGACGACGACAACCAGCCGACGGTCCGTGCCAAGCATCCTTGCCGAGACAATGTCCTGGAGGGAGCATCAAAGAAGAAGAAGGACTAGATGTCCGCTACTATAGCTATGCAGCTTTAGTGTGAGGGTCCGACTTGTGGAACCCTACTTTGGACATTGCTATTGAATATGGCATGGTTGTTAATTACTTATATATCAGTGCATGCATGCAATCATTTCTATGTTACTTTGCGTAAAATTTTACGAGTAGACGTTGTCGGAGCCTCCTGAGAATTGAGTAACTAGTGAGTGCAAAAGATATAACATAAACATCAACACTCAGAAGTAACATATTGAATCGATTAAGATTTAACAGGTGCGATAAACAAATTACATATCCACCATACTCAGATCAAACAAATAGATCGAGTCGTCTTCACTTAAGACACTTCGTGGCATGCTTCGGTTTGAAGCTGCCTGCCGATGAGACGAGCTTATTCGCAACAATGAGTCTTTTATCATTCATCGTCTGTCCTATGGGCCCCTGACACACATGCAATGGACGTGTGAAAGAAGTATGTCGTAGCCTGCACCCACCTGAAGGCTGAAGAGATGAATTGAACGGACCGGCTCCAGGATGCAGTGAAGTATGTATCTCACCTGGTGCATGTTATGGATGATAACTATATATGATTTGGTGCAGTACTGAATAAGTTGATTTACTAGTAATTGCTGCTAAGTCTGCCATGGACATACGTGGCCAACTGAGCGAAGAAGGAACAAGTCCACACCAACAATGATTTGGCCATGAGACGTGGCGAACTGGGCAAATTAGAGAACATTGTAAACCAATTTGAAATTTAAACATTCAGACCGCGTGAAATTTTTTCCTATATGCCTGTTTTATTGATTATGCCATTTAGCACTACTGAATCCCTTGCACCATTATACAATACTGCTTTGTTGATTTTTCTAAAATGTGTGACTGCAGCATCAATTGTTTCTTTGTGATGTACTCCCTCTGTAAAGAAATATAGATCTAAACACTCTTATATTTCTTTACAGGGGCAGTATCAATCATTGTGATGACAAAAAACTGAGTCAAGGTTATTTTGCATTTTGTATGTTTCTGGGTGGGAACAGAGTACTGAAGTTTTAACTTAAGAAACAGAGCAGCACAAATTTAGTCATTAGATGCAAAATCTAGGCGCGGGAGAAGCAACTCTCATTGTGTACCAATTTTACTTTTCATGATAAAGTGAGAAATATATATTTGCAAACCAGAAGGTTCAGTTCAAAAACAAACTATTAGCACCTAGAGAAGAATAGTGCTAGTCTTCTACACATACATTCTCTTAATGAAGATCAGGGGCATGGGAAGCATGTCCATACAGTCAGAATATCACACACATTGTTTTTCGGGAAGCATGTCCATACAGTCAGAATATCACACACATCGTTTTTCTACAGTAAGCTACAAAACTGCAAGGCGTTTGTTCATCAATGAAAAGCCGCTTTCTTTTTGCTGAATCGGCAAACTGCATTTATTGGATCAGTGATGCTGTAACAATGCACAAGCGCACAATCACTTTGCTCGGAGCATACAGCATCTAACTCCTTCATAATACTACATAATTGTCATGGGCGCTGCCTGTGAGCACTAATTGTGCGTACCTGATATTTATTACTTCATGCACGTTCTTTTTACTACAGTATTTTTTAGTGATCGGGTGTGGCTCGTGGTCATGTAGAAACTCCAAGATGTATGGATGCGTTGCTGATGGATTTATATGTATTTTGTGCTTGCGCTTTTGAAGGGCAGATTTTTTTTAATAACTTTTGAAGGGCAAATAACTCAACAAGCATTCGTGTTAGTTATTTTATCGGGCCTTGAGCTAGGTTTCGGCCTTCCGGGCTTTTGTGTTGGAAGTTTCCTTGGGCTTCGATTTCAGTGAAATATTGGGTTTGTACTGGGCTTGGGGTATGTTTCAAGTGAAATGATATCCAACACGGAGCCAAGTGTGAAGCACTGGATGGATATTTGCTTTAATGAACATCCTACCGCATGTTGATTTGTTGAGGATGTCTGTTTCCCTCTGGGCTATTTGGTCAGCTCGTCGCAAAGTTATACATGAGGGGATCACTCAGAGCCCTCAAGCCATGCACATGTTTATCAACCGATTCATTTCTGAGCTTGACCTACTGCAGGAGCAGACGCCGACTACTTTGCATAGAGCACGCCGGGAGGAAGGGCATTCACATGCAAGCAGCTGCAGTGCCGCCGGGTCACACAAAAATCCACGTGGGTGCAGGCATCCAGCGAGACAACGGTGGGTCTGCCGCAGCAGTTTGTGTCCTCCGCCAATGCTAGCGCTTCCCTACACGCGATCGCCTCCAAAGTTGCTGGATCAACTAGGCCATCAATCACCTAGTGATATTTATAGTCTTGGCATATTGCTGCGTGAGATGTTTACTGGAAGAAGCCCAACAGATGAAACATTTGAGGGTTCATTGGATCTGCATAAATTTGCCGAGGAGGCTCTCCCAGATAGAACCTTGGAGATAGCTGACCCAACAATCTGGCTACACAGAGAACCAAGGGATGATATAAAAAGTAGTAGAAACCAGCAGTGCTTGATTTCTGTCTTCAGTCTTGGCGTATCCTGCTCAAAAATACAGCCTCAAGAACGGACATTGATAAGAGATGCAGCGGTAGAGATGCATGCAATCAGAGATGCATACCACCTGTTTGCTGGTGAGCGTATTGGAGAATATGGAGCAGAAGAGGAGCCTTGGCTCGAGACATTTGAGCTGGAATGACACGATCCTGCAATAACAGAAGTTGCATTATGTCATTTTGGTTAGCATTTCTTATCAGAGCTAGTTTATTTGCAGCAGTATCAGATAAATGTAAGATGTAAAATCCCAGTGTTGTATAATAGCCCTATAGAAATAGCAGTTTTCAAAATACTACATGGCTTGTAAAACATTCCAAAGGTTTGAGAAATCACTTTCACAATCTAGTATACTAGCAACATGAATTTATCACTCCAAGCAAAACAGCAGTCAGACTGTTAACAAAGTACATGTGTACAAAAAGCATACGGGATAATACACAGTAGCAGCAAAAATTGACCATAATATTTCACATATCCAGTAACAAATGCATATATCTGACAGCACAAGCAAATTGTCACAAGAAACAGAAATCGCAGACTAGAAATGCATCAGTATCATTCAGTTTCCAAAAGCATTACACTAACGAGCGTGAACCCAAGTTACCCAACTACATATTAGGACACCCAGCCATGCATGCACCCAGCATCAATTTCCAGCAAGTAACAGAATTACTACTCGAATACAATCAAAGTCTAAGCAGCAACTAACACAGGAAAGTGCTAGTACAGCTAGAGGATTTGAACTTGGTTTAATACTGATCTTCCTTAACTCATTCCTTGCAGTTACAGTTAAAAGGCAGAAAAACAATCATTGAGATGAAGCACGTAACCGGCCTATTTTGGAGTAACTGGCCAAATCCTTACTATGCTAAAGGGAAACTTTCATGGAAGAAACAACACTATTAGTCGGCAGAATATTATTTTTTTCCCACAGCAGTATAATCCACTGAGAGCTGTATATAATTGTCAAATTACCAAAATTCATTTGCCAAAACATGACAGGAAGTACAACATCTAGAGTGAGATTGTGCGCCTGGAAGAAGCAACTGTACATTCTGGCTGGCAGCCCCAGATTGTGCATGCAGCAACTGCTCAGGGAAACCCTTGGTGTGATGTGACTTGTGAGAGCCACACTAGTCGAGTAAAGGATAACATTAAGATGGTTCCTGTCAATCATCTTACAAAACAACCTAGCTAGAGGCTTCATCCAACTTTTTTATCTTTGCAGAAACAATTGATTAGCACTGTTAGCGTATAGGTCATCTCCATGGAATACCCTTCTAAGCCATCTCCATGTGGAGTTGCACCGCACTGGGCTGATCGGATCCCCCTTTCTATAAAAGCCAGCATTGAGTGGAGAATATGAAGCTGCAAGCATTTGATGTCAATCCAGTCTCAGCTCAGAAAGCCCATCGGCTTATCCAAACATTCTGTTTGCAACAACCATTAACTAAGGAACTGTATGGATAAATTGTCACTCTGACTCCCTTTTCCCACATCCTATCAAACTATGAAGTGCGTCCCCCCCTTTTTTTTGCGAAGTGAATGTATCAACATAGGATAAGTCACCTCATTTGGCTCCAGCCCCCCTGTCTACCATCTCATTGAAGAGCCTATCTGCTTCGCCAAACATACCATTCTTGCACAGATTGATTATCAGGCGATGCATTATATGCAAATATGTTTGGCACTGCGCCCAACTGACAAGCTAACCTGAAAGCCTCATCCGCTTCACCCTCTCTCCGGTAGCCTATCAAGCATAAATGAGCAATTGGCCTCCTGATGGCAAGCCTGGCCATGTCATATGTCATTCTGAATGCCATTTCCAGCTCCTCTGTCCGAGAAAACCCATACACCAGCGTCCTGTAAGGCATTTCATTAGCTGTAAGTAACCCCTCTGGCCACCATGGTACTCTTGCCTTGAGTATGCTGCTGCTGCTGCTATTACCTCCACCGCGTCCTGAGCAGTATATATACTGAATTACTGATGACTGCACAAACCATGCATCAATAGTTCAGTACATTGTAAAGACCACGCTGACCTTGACCACCTCACCCTGCATCCTCGCCAAAAGCCCCCTCACGCCGTCAAGATCACAATAAGCCGTGTAAGCATTAGCATACTCATCCAGGCCAACACCATACCGCAGCATTTCACCGAACAGGACACGGGCAAGGGCGAGCTCACGAATCTTGAAGAGATATACCAATATATGGGAAGCTGCGTTATTTTGGTTCAGGGTGATTCCTGCCGATATGGGCATGGGAAGGACGGCGGGGGCAGGAGAAGGGGAGAAGCGCGGCAGCGACGGCGGGTGAGAAGGAGGCGCATGAGGAGGACGCGGGCGTGTGGGGACACGAGGTGCTGGGGCGAGGCGGCCAGGCGGAGGAGCTTGGGCATACCGGAACGCAAGGTGGTAGGCGCGGCGTGGTTAGGGAAGCATCGGGCCGGCGGTGAGAGTCGCCGGAGTAGGTGACGGTGGGCTCGCGACCATGACGGGCGGCTGCGGCTGCGGCTAGCCGTTAGTATCTTGATCCACTAGCATCGGTCTAATTATCACCGCTGAGTCCGCCAAGCTCGCCCAGCATAACAGCCTGAATGTCGCTCCTCGGAAACTCATACAACAATATCAGAAAATCAGGTTGAGATTACCCGAGTACCTGACAAACTAATTCACTACGAGATTAACAAGGCTTCGCTAGGTTTGGTGTGCATAATACTGCTGTAACATTGCAAAAGAGTTTTTCTGAATATACAACTTTGCAAGATGCAGAGCATGGTAGGTAGGTACTGTAGTTTGCAACATTACTGCAACGCGGTGTTCAAGTGTTCAGTAAGTTCAGAACAGGGCGTCTACATTCTTCAGTTATCCAACAGCCCTTGTCTGTCCTGGCAACACCCCTTGGCTCCAACGGCCCGGATGCAATCCAATCACTAGTGTAGTTTCAAAAAACGTCTTACATTATGAGACAGAGGTACTCCTCAAAAGCTCCAACGGAACTCTATATATCTACTAGCAAAAAGGCCCCTGCGTTGCAACGGGAGAAAAATAATCCTCTCATATCTCTAACTGGGTTAGTTGGACAAACTGTGTGTGGCCGGTTGGCGGGTTATGAGATCGAGCCCTCCCATCGGCTATTTTTTTTTGTTTGCCAGCTCTCCGGACGTGGGCCACAGTGTGCCGTCAGGTGGGCTTCCTCCGTTGGGCCAAAACGGGTGGCATGTAACGAAACCAAATAGCGTACATGAAATTAATTGAAGTGGATCAAACAAAACAGGACGAAACCAAGAATATCACCTCCCTTAATAATATGTATAGATGTATAGATGTATAGATATAGATATTGAAAATTATTCTTTCTACCATGAAAAATGGCAACTCTTTCAATGTTGTCGCTTCACGGATCGATCGAGCTCAAGAATACATGCATGCATGCATACATGGAGAAAAGCTGCAAGCATACAGTTGGGCAAAAGAATTGTAGTAGCTCTTGGCCGGGCACCAGAAACCTCACAAATCTGGAAACTCACTGTTGGACAAAAAAGTAGTAGCAGCTCTTGGCCGGGCTACACACATCTAACAAATCTGCACTCTCCAAGAATTACCTTTCGCTTAATAATTAAGCTAGCATTGCTAGCAACTTAGCATTGCACCAATCCATATGTTATGATCCAATTACCCAACTTCGACAAACAACAGAGATAATGTACTCCTAGTAACCACATTGACACAGCTGACAAGAGCGCAAACATAGAATGGAGTCTCAGAATTCTTCTACTACCAGATTGAGTATAGATTTAGCATTTCAGCTCGAGGTACACTGGAGAATCTGGGGGAGACCACATGGTGTTCGAGACGAACAGCGACGCGCCAGCCTGGTAAGGCCCCCTCAGTCGACCGACACTCTGTGTCTCGCCGGACAGAGAGAGAATGCCCGTCTGCGTATGCACTTGGATCTTGTACTTGAAACCCTCCCTCTCGATCGGGTCGCTCATGAGGTGGATCACCGACAATGTGAGCCCCGACGGGATGCTCCGGTCAACCACAAGAAGAAAGACCACCTTGCTGCCGAGGGATACAAGGCGGGCCGGCTCGTCATGGCGCATGCTCAGGGGGTAGAGGCGGCCGGCCGTGATGCGGGTGTACTGGATCGTAGGGTGCTCCGCGTTGATGTGGTCGCACAGGGACCGACCAGGGTAGGGGCAGCAGCCAGCGATGGGACAGTGGCATGGGGCATGGAGGCAGGACTCTTCATGGGCCAGCTTCTCCGTGAACGGGATCATCTCGGTGCACCCATGCTCCTGGAACGAGCACGGCACGGCCAGGCCGCCGAGGATGCGCTCCAAGGCGCTGCAGTGGGTGTTGGCGGGCCCAGAACACAAGCTGCAACTGTAGCTCAGATCGGAGGAGCACTCGAAGCATGTGATATGGCCATTTGCGCACTGCAGACAAAAAGAGAGAAACAGGAATGTGTTACTGGAACAGCAGGAGTGCACAAGCACAACATAACACTGGATTACCGCTGCTGCCAACTTTATGCTACTATCTACGGTGATTTTGATGCAAAGCATAGCATGCTCGCGCATATTTCACGTATCACTTGACTAGATAATGGGCTTCCAAAACTTTGGCTCAGACTCTGTTACTAAGCATATACATGATTTTCGTGCTAGTAACAGTTTGTTGAACCTAGGTCCACTCAGTCACCCAGAGAGTTGATGCTGCCATAGGCCAAGATTGGCAATGCATCATAGATTCTTGGTAATGGCAATTGACAAGCCACAGGAGAAGATATATGTCCGCAGATTGCTCTGGATGGAAACTTAGTTTACCTAAATGCAAAGTTACTGACCGATACATACTGAAATGAGTTGGGACCAATATGTGCACATCTTAATTTTATTAGCTTCCCTAATACTAACATTCAACCAGTTGTGCTGAAATGAGACGAAGGAAAAAAAATAGAATTCTACGATCAGCATACTGACCAAAACATCATAACTGATGCAAGATTTGCTACAAGTGAAATATCAGAAACTATACATCAACATCAACATACAAGATACAAGATACAAACCGTCGAAACCTCGTAACACAAAACTAAATTGCAGGGTGAAAAGAATCCAGTAAAATGGAGTAAGGATTCAATTCAAAAAGGGAAAACTTAATACTAGTTCGCCGAGTACAGGGCTCTGTTCAGTACCTGAGAAAGGGGAGCAACCAGTGGGCTGCAACAAACCGAGCACTCCAGCAACTTGGGGTCTAAGGTGACAGTGATCTTGGAGGAGGACGCAGCCTTGGCCTCGGGCTCGACCCTAGCCTTCTTCCTGGAGCAGCTCCCTGCCTTCATCGCCGCCGCGGTCCTATCAGCGCCAGCCTTCTGTAGATTGCTCCCAGCAAAATGCAAAGTTCAGTAACAATGCAAGAGATGGACATATAGGCATATGACAGTGAAGCAGAGAATAAGTATATCATCCATCTTTCAGAGATTTCAAGGTTCTTCAGAGGTCCATATCCAAATTTCTGATACAGGACAATCACACCGGAATGTTCAGTCGGCAAACCCAAATCAGACCATGGCAATCAGCATTCTCGCGATAGAATTTGCAAAATCGCTTCGAATCGGGGAAATTATGGGAGCGCACGCGCATCAATCAATTTCCCCCAAATTAAACCCTAAAGCTCCGGCCGCGCCGCCGCCGCCCAGAGAGAGCGGAGGTGCCGGCGCCGCCTCCCCTTCCGCACCTCCATCAGGCCACCGTCGCCCTCCTCCTAAGCGGGCAACCTACGAACCCCATTCAGATGTGCACGCGGTGAATCGCGGCGGCGGCCCGAAGATAGACTGGACGGGGATCCGAGAGAGAAATGTGTCCGAGGTGATCACCTTGGCCATGATGGATGGATGGACGATCGGCCGATCGATCTCCCGCCGAGCTCTGCGTGCGGTGCTTCTGGATCCAGTTCCCGTCGAGCTCTCTTCTGTACAAGCGGTTTCTCGATGGAGAATGATCTGTCTTCTCCTTAGGCAGCTATGGTAACTTTTTTTTTTACCTAAACGATAAGTGTCACACGATCCAGTGGCACGAGGCATTCCGGACCTGATGTTTTTACAACTAAGGTTGCAATCCGAAAAAAATACCAGAAAAAATAAAACTTGCCATCCGAAAAGAAGTTGTCGTGCTCGACAACTAAAGTTGTCATCCTCACGTCACTAAATTTGTCATAAAAAATGTTTGGAGTTGCCAACTCTTTTGTCCAACAGATACATTTCTTTTTTCTTCGGTTTTAGCTTTGGCCTAAAAAAAGGACCGAGTTTAGCGGGAGGTTTTTCTTATTAATATCAGTGATATTACTACTAGGACAAGGACAATGCATGTGTGTTGCAATAAGCACATGGTGAAAAATGCCTCAACCACACCACAACAAGCGCTAAAGTTTCTCTTCCCGCATCCCACCTTTTCATCGACCACTGCAATTTCAAAGTATGCTTAAGTTTCAAAGATCAAACAAGGGCATAATATTCTGCCTGGAATCCCAGGAAGTCCGCTTTCGGTTGTTGGGTGCAAATATGTTTGTGGTGCAAGCTCCGTACTTAGGAGATTCGGAGAGGATCATGAACCAAGGACCTTGGATATTCCGTTACTGGGGGGTTCTTCTACACCCATATGACGGCGTCAGCAAGGCGAAAGAGATTCACATGAGTTTTATGCCTATGTGGTTGCAAATCCATAAGCTCCCCGATGGTTATTGCAACAAAGAAATAATGGAAAAGTTGATAAAAACGCCGGGAAGGTGCTTGATGTGAGGCTGACTGGGAACTCAAGGCCTCAAGAGTGATTATGTGTGTGTGTGTGTGTTAGGATTGAGCATTATATGGTTGTAAGGAGTGGCATGTGTTCGCTGTTCAATATGAGAAACTTGCTCGGTTTTGCAAGGCTTGCGAAAGAATTTGGCATGAGTTCAAGGAGTGTGGTTTTTTTAAGCTAAAGGTTTGAAGTTCGATGACTCGCTTTATGCTGATGCCCCAAGCAAGCTTCGTGCCGGCTTCGATTATCATGGGAATACTAGGAACATGGCTGGTGGTAGTGGTCTTGGTGGTATGCCGAGTAAGGGGGTGGAGGTGGATGATGATGTTAGGGATTCTGCCACGAGTCCCCATAAGAATCTGCTTGTGGTTGCTTTGATGTAACTTGGCAAAGGGGCGAGGAAATGCCTGAGTATGGAGAAAGTTCTTCCTGGTAACGGATTTCTAGCTCTAACTGACGGCAGAGAAGAGGACAAACAACATGTACCTCCTACATCGAGCTCTAGCAGCAAAAAGGCGAAAATGGATGGGTACAACGGTGATGGTGCAAAATATTTTGTGGGCTCCAAAGAGGGGCGCCGCCAGGAACAATGAATCTCCTATTCTAGAACTGGCCGGGAGGGATGGGAACCACCAAACAATTCGTGAGGTGTTGGCCATCGCAAAATTTATTGTCTCCAAACTTGGTTTTTCTCTGCGAGACAAGACAAGTTTCAACTAAGATTGAGAAGATGAAGTCGGGTTTAGGTATGAAGAGTTTTCATGGTGTTTGCCGTGACAACATAAGTGGTGGTTTGGCTTTGTTTTGGGATGAATCGTTGCAAGTGGATGTTTTTTTTGTCTGGAACACCATGCATGCATTCCATTAACTAGTGGGTGCGGCGAAATCGCCGGCCACAACATCCATTACATCAGATGACATCATCAACTAGGGGAAAAGAATGCATGAAATCCGAGATGGATATTGCAGAGATCAGTTCAGATGCATCTAGTTGAAGTTTGTGAACATCATCAACCAGGATGCCATCGACACTAGAGGGATGTTCAATGGCGGCGCGGCTAGTCCGTAGGAGGTAGAGGCTCGCTTAAAGGGATAGGTTGATGACCTCCTGCCCTTCTTCAACTTGATAGCAAACATTCGCCATTATAGTTTCGTCAACAACTGAAGCGAGCGCTAGCTATGTCAAAGCAGAGTGACGGTGTTGGGGTACTAGTGGGTATATATTACATTGTTGTTGTGTTAATGTTCTTCCAAACGTGCCGAGCTATCTAAAGTTCCCTTCGCCTCACTTCTCCTTTTATGATTCATTCATACTTTCTATATTGAGATATCATTATAATGTGCAAACATCTATTACCGATATAATTATAGTTGATGCCACGACAGGGGAAAAAAGGCTGCCGTGGCAGCAAAGTGAAAAAGCGAAAAACATTGTTGTGACAACATTTTCTAGGCCTGAAAACTATATGTGTCATGTGGCCAGAAAGCCATGCCATTATTGTTCCTCGTCATTAGTAGCATGCTTAATCCCGCAAATGCCACCGTTAGAAAAAAATATCATTTCTTAAAAAAGAATATCAAACACACCCCTAGTGTGTGATGCAAGTGGTGCGTGTGTAACGGAACGCCACTAGTATGTGGGTTATATCAGTTGCATTATATTGGTGGTGCCTCGTCCCCCATGCCAGTACTAAGTTTTCCTATATTACTATATGCTTTCACCTATAGGCAGTTTTGAAGTAGTGTTGCCACGGGCATCGAGGCCAACATCCTTCTAGCTCTTAGGTGAGCGTCTCTACAATCCGATAATGTGCCGCCTTTCAAACCAAGGCGAGGGGGTAGGGCCCCTCTTCACTGTTTGAGAATATAATGTGGTGTGTTCCTTCAGTTTGGCGTCACTTGGATCTGGACTTCACGTGTAACTCTAGGTTGATCCTCACTTTGCTTCTTCTGGTTAACTTTCCTTGGTGCCAGAGTGTGGGGGGTAGAGTCTTTGCTAATTGTGTTCTCTCTTTCCCTTTCTTAGGTGCTGGTCTTGGTCGTTGTGTTGTAAACTTTCCAATAAGCTCCCTTCCATCGGTTCGGGCCATTGCGGCTTGTTGTTTTCTTGTAATTCTTGGTCGGTTGATACCTTTGTCAATTTAAAACCCGGCTCATCTGGAGCTTATTTTGTAAAGGAAAAATGTTGTCTGTATCGCAAGAACCACACAAGGTCCACACGGAGGACACGCTCCATGGCAGAGCAGTGGGTTACAGTCTCATGCTCAACGCACAAGTCGCAATCATAGCCAAGATCGTTCGAGCAGTTTGAGCATGGAGTGTGGCCATTGGCGCGCTGCAAGCATAAGGATGGGAAACAAAACCTTGCAAGTATTACTAAAACTGCACAAACGCACAACAAACCACCCACTAGGCTAAATATTTTTGTCGTACCTCAGAAACAATCTAGTGGCGAACCAGAGGGGGAAAGAGGGATTTGGGGGATAATATGGAAAGCTAATATACCTCAAAAAATCAAGATTTTTGCGTGGCGAGCTGCTACCAATAGCTTGGCGGTCCAGATGAATAAAGTTAAGCACCATCAGACTGATTCATGTATGTGTTCTATTTGTGGGGTTCAAGATGAAGACATCCTTCATGCTCTGGTGAGTTGTTCTAAAGCTCGTGCTCTTCGAATGGCCGTGAGAGAGCGGTGGAATATTCCTGATGAAGGGTTCTTCAAGTGCACGGGACCAGATTGGTTATTGATTTTGCTGGCGCAGTTGGGTTTGTGGCAGAGGGAGCAAATCATGTTTCTTTTCTGACGAGCATGGCATTTGAGAAATAATTTAATTTTTGGGAAGGGGCAGGGGCGGACCTAGAGAGAAAATGATGGCGGACCTAGAGAGAAAATGATCCGGTGTCCCATCATATAATCACTCACAATATTCATCTAAGAATGGGGTGTCCTTCACTATAGTTTGCATTAAATTTACAAAGAAAAATTCCTGCACTCGGTGTCCTGTGCACCCGGGTGGCTCAACATGGGTACGCCCCTGGGAAGGGGAAAGAATCCGTTAATGCCTCTGCACATTTTGTGGACAATTTTTGGTCCACTTTCACGTCTAGTCATGACACCGCTCAATTGGGCGCTAGCAACAAAGGTAAGGAGAAGGTGAGCGGAGTTGTAGCGGGTTACACATCGTTAAAAGATCATGTGGTGTGGACTCCTCCCCCTAATGATCATATCAAGATCAATGTTGACGTCAGTTTTGTGGAGAGTACTAATGCAGCCAGTGTGGGGGTCATATCTCGTAATTCATTTGGAGATATTATTGTTTCTTCGTGGGAATTTATTGATCGGTCTACCAGTGTGAATGAAGCTGAGCTTCGCGCCTGCCTCGCAGGACTTTATATAGGTATCACCCTTCATCAATCTATTATTTTAGAGACTGACTGTGTTTTCGTACATTCGTTTCTTGCAAATGAGAAGCTTGACAGGTCCCCTCTGGCTGATCTGATGGATGAGGCTCTGAGTATATCTAGGATGATCCAAAATTTTAATATTGCAAAGATAAGTCGGACTGCCAATGGGGTGGCACATGAGATTGCTAGGTTTAGCTTTAGTACTAGGTCCGATGGGATTCTTTTTAATTCTGTTCCGCCCTGTATGGTGTATGCTGTAACGAATGATTGTAAGAATTTTTTTCTTTGGCTTAATTAATATATGGGGTGTTTTTTTTTAAAGAATTTGTCGTACTATCCACACCAACTTGACTGTTTATACCGATGTGCAAGTACAGTGTTCATCTAAGCTTGGTTCAAAATCCCGCTGCATTGCAGATACATGAATATGACTGTTGGTACTTCCTCTGTAAAGATTTATAAGAGCCTTTAGAACACTAGAATAGTGATCTAAATGCTCTTGTATTTCTTTACGGGGGGAGTACTTGATAGGCCACACTTGACAATGCAACAGAGATTCTTGATGGCAGACGGCTGGAGAAATGTATACACGGTTGAATTAATCGTGACCTCATGACCAGTATTTCAACATCTTGATTGAATTTTGACATCAACATTCAACATGTTCTGCTGAAAGCAGAAGAAAATGAATACATGAACAACCATTTGCTAGGAGCCCTATCCTGAATATACACTGCCGACTGAACAATGTCTTCACTTGTATGCGAATTTCAATATGTTGCATAGCCACAGTTTCAGATTGTTGCAGAAGCACAACACCTCATCGTGTGAATTCAACTCTGTACGAAGAAAAAACCCGATGTCGTGGGCTCTACCAAGTCCAAGTACATCCTCGTGTTCCAACATCGTTCAACTACTAGTGAGATCACCAGATGAATTTCGGGTCGATCTCCTGATCCCAGGACCCTCCCAAGGCATGAATTTCTAAGAGGATACCTTTGCACTTCTTAACACCTTCATTGATGAGTAGCCACAGATCACTCAGATCATCCCTCTCATTCGTCGACTGCCTCTCCATGATCACATTATAGATCACCTCCATCTTCTGTAATTCCTCAGCTAAATCACCTTGTATTGAAGATAGGTACCATTGCTGCAATGCATAGACACATTAGCCAGATAATAAACGACTCATTTCTTAGTTTAAATATTCAAGCATTTAACCTGTGTACAACTCAAGTATGCATAAGCTAGCACTAATCCACTTATGCAAGTTGCAACTCCACCCCATATAGAAACATAAAAACGTAGTAGTGAACTGCTTGAAGGTGCGTGACAGTTTAGGCTTTCAGAAACTTAACAGATCCTTTAATCTGAAGTACATTTCAGGAAAATAAAAGAACGTTGTATTCATTGGTCTGTCATGACAATGAGAAGTGTAAACGACATTACCTTAAAACTGTGAGTGCTCAGAGCAGTGGTTCTGTGAGCTTGAGGCTGGAGCGGAGGGAAGAGAGCTGGAGTGGAGCAGGCGTGACCTCTGGTATTAGAATGGCCATCTGCTGGTGTTATCTCTGATTTCTGAACCACAAAATTACAGTCAGTCACTAGAGACAGCAAAAAGTTCCTAGCAAACAGGCGTATCAATGAAGTTAAATGGATGGAAATAACCCCTAAACTGAGCAAATAATTCTAAAACAGAACAAATAATTGCTTGAACAAATAATGCAGCAAAATATAACAGATTCCCTTGGACTAAAAACTTCAGAAGTTAATGGCTAAGAATGTCAGCTGTGTATTTTTCCCTCTAAAATGTGTTCAGAACACTATATCCCCCAGAACAATCACCAATCTTCCCATATGGCACACATATGTTATCGCTCATTATACGGACAGACCACATTGAAGGAGCTAAGGTGTGTTGAGCTGCGGATAGTGAAGACTGCCGCTCACATCAACAGATAAAATTTATCAATAAAGAGTTTGGAACATAGCATCGACTACGAGTGAGTCGAACAAATAGACTTACTCCTGTGGATTTCTCGGAGATTGTTGTTTCAGCTCTATCACACTCATGATCTTCCCCTTTAGCAGCTGCACCATTCGATCCAAGTGACGAGACACTCTCCCATTTGCCATACCTTGAGGTGAAGGTGCCTCCGCCAAAAGATTTCGCTAACTTCAGCACAGCTGCACGCACACAGGAATCCCATTCCCTTGCAATATCATTGATGGACCTATGCTCAGCTAGGGCAAGCTTGAACTGCTTGTGGACCGAGTTTGACATGGCCTTGAACTCATTCCTGCAGATAGTCGATAGCACTGGGTTACTGAAAAAACAGCAGATTTTTTACTGTAACCAACAGGAGCTTAAAGAGATCACCATCAACTAACTACTTCAACTCACCTCTCCTGCGCATCTTCATCATCCTCAACAAGCACAGGAGAACTCCTTGGGTAATCCGTGGGGACAAGTAGTTTTGCAGCGCTGATAGGAGGCTGTATTGTTCACGAAATTAGACACTGAAGCAACTAAAAATTAACTAATTTACAGTGATATTGAAGCGATTTTAAGCAACAGTAGTTGTCTCTACAGGTGTACCTTTTCTGATCTTGCAAATATGGCTTTGAGGTCAGGAGCAACGGCCACGGCCATGTAGGAAAGGGTAATTAATGTCCCCGCATCAGCACTGTCGCTTATAACATTGATTTCCGTGTCAACCAGTGAGTTGTTGATGTTTTTAATCTCCTCATCAAGAAAAGCATTTGCAATCTGCAAGCGAACAACTTAAAGATTATTGGATTCTTAGATTTAAAGCTTAGTACAGCCGGCAAGAAAACAAGTTATGGTTTCATATTCACATACTAAGGATATGTTGGATTTGAACTAAGTAATACGTATACCAAAGAAAGCCCCCACAATTATGAATGGTCAACTGGACCCTGGCGTGGTTCAATGCAATTATCCGACAACAAGACAATGGTATCACAGATCACCATCAACGCACCCCTTGCTAACCAACTTATTCTGAACACCTAATGCCGCGTCTTCCTGTTGTGCTCCTCTTGGGTTCAGTTCCCAAAGTTCATCAGGTTCAGTTCAGAAGGGTGTTCATCATCAGGTTCAGCTAATGGTGTGGCCACACCATTCTCGAACTGAACCATTCAGCAGCAGCACAGATAATGGTGTGCAGCAGGTTCATTTCAAGAATACCCAAAGTCCCAAATGACATGGCAATGGCAAAAATACAGATACTGAAGAATGATACATACAGCATAAAAATTGCAGAGAAACTAAACAAGAGAAGGAAGAGAAGTTATACGCGCAGGGCCGCATCATGGCGACAGGATTGGTCCAGCGGCTCTGGTCCATCAGCGTGGCCCTGATTGCGGCGGCCGCCGCCGCCGCCGTGCAGATCACCTTGAGAGCCCATCAGCACCTCGATTCCTCGAAGACCACGCGCGTGAAGGAGAGGGTCTTGGGGTTGATGCTGCTCGGAGCTGGTGCGCCCAGGATCGGGGACGCACCGCGCGGGGACGAGCAGGAGGCACTGCGCTCGCCGAGGTGTGTTCGACCGAGGGTTCTCGGAGCAGGCGCGGAGGCACCGGGCTCGACGGCGGTGAGGTCGGTGCGGCGCGCACGGACACGAAGGGGAGCCGGTCGACGCGGCGAGGGGCTTGAACCGAGGGGAGGCGCGGCGTGAGGTCTCTTGAACTGAGGGGAGACGGGGCGAGAGGACGGGGAGGGGGCGCGGCCCGTCGACGGCGAGCCGCTGCGGTGGCGGTGCGGGGAATCGGTTACGGAGCTGGAGCCGTCGATTCAATTTGGTTTGTTGAGTTCTTGCGTCCGAGCGGGAATTTCAATTTTGGCTGTCCCTCCTTGGGCTGGGTGGGGGTTCTCTCTCGAAGGGAAGACGTCCAACAATGTGTTGGACATTTTTTCTTCCTTTTAATTCAATTTGACAATTCTCAAAAGAATAATTCAGTTTGATATATAAAATTGAGAAATTGAGCATATTCGATGGCCCCTGGCGGCAATCTCAAAGCACCCTCCGCAACCCCAGCGACGTACCACTTTGCCCCCAACCCAAACTGCACAAGGCGATTTGAAATAACTGCCCCATTCCTACGCCGGCAACGCCGCAGGTCCTCGCCTCCGCCTGCCGCTCCGGCGATGGCAGAGGTGGGACCCCCCCCCCCAGTGATTTGACTAGTAGATAGGGTAGGGCCTCGTTTGTCCTTGGGACGTCTGTTCGATGGAGGGGATGGCATCGCGTCGGAATAAATTGCCTCTGCCCTTCCTTCATCTCAGCAGCGCTCCAATCAATGCTTGCGAGGGGGCAATTGGCTCTCGTGTCTCTGCGGTCTTCGTATCCGGCAAGTGTAGGTGTCGCGGGTTGGCGCACGACATCTTCTTCGATGTCGCCGACCTGTCCAGAAATCTTTGGTGGCTTGAAGTTGGGCTTGTGGATGGCGGCAGGCGGCAGCGCCCTTCTTCTTCAACCTTGTCGATAGCACCTGCCCTTGTGATTTGCACTCCTCTTTCTCCTTGCTTCTCTTCTAATTGTTGTCTTATGTTTTTTGCCCTTCTTCCTTTCTTCTTCTGAAGTGGTGGTCGTATGATTTTTCTACCTTTTATCTTTGCCCACTCACTGACATCTTTACAAGGCATAATAATGTGCTCATATGCTTTGCAATAAGTTGCAATGGAGTAACATGAGTTCACCCTAGACTCAAGTGGAATCTTTTCATATCTAAGAGCAGAAACCCCATGACAACAAGGTATACCTGACAAATCCCATCTCCTGCAACTGCACATTTCCTTCCTTGTGTCCACACCGAAATCAACTCCTCTATCATTTACTACAAACAGTCCTTTGCCAGCTGGTGCAGCATGACAAGTTCTAGAAAATTCTACACTCTTGCCCAGTTTCTTTCTTATCTTTGGACATATAGCACCATGCCACTTCAAAGTCTCATGTTGCTTTGCAAAATTCCTTCCCATATTTTTCCCTTTGATCATCTGGCACATGGTTATGATTGGCATCTCCCTGGCCTCCAATATATATCTGTTGAGCACCTCACAGTTGTTATTTAGGAGCACATCACTCTTGGGGAAATCATTCTAGTAAACCCTAACCCAGGTTTTAGGGTCTAACTTTGCAAGCCAATCATGGGCCTCCTGGCTGAGCACTAACATCAAGTTCATATTTTCCCTGAATCTCCCCTCTATAGTACTCCTGGCACATCTCCATAGTTGATTTTTAAAAGCTTCTCCTTTAAAGTTCTTGTTGGAATTCTGCCACAAATGCCTCACACAAAATCTGTGAGGTGATAGAGGAAACAAATCTTTAACTGCCTTTATTAAACCCTGCAGGAAACATATAAAACATAAGGAACATAATTATACCACCAAATTATAGGAACATAATTATATCACCAAATTATAGGAACAAACTAATATCACAAAATTATAGGAACAAAATTATATAACAAAACTATATCACAAAATTATAGGAACAAAATTATATAACAGAACTATATCATAGAACTATAGGTACAAAATTATAAAACAAAATTATATCACAAAATTATAGGAACGTACTTTTGTCACACAATTATAGGAACAAAGACGTACCTTTTGTTTGTCACACATGATTGTCCATGGCTCAGTGTTTTCAATTCCAAGATCTTGCTTCAATGCAGTTAGAAACAACCTCCAAGCTTTGGTGTCCTCATGCTGCACCATTGCATGAGCAATAGGAAAAATGCAATCATTGGAGTCCATTCCTACTGCACTTAACAGAACACCTGCATATTGTGTCTTCAAATGGCAACCATCAAGGAAAATGATAGGCCTACAAGCAGATAAGAACCCCCTTTTGCATGCATCAAAAGAAAAGTAGCATTTCTAAAATTGTCCCTCTTCTGACAGTCCAAGAAGGAAGGTACTCCCAGGTTTTGATCTCCTCAGCTCATTTGCAAAGTCCCACAGTAAGTTGTATTGTGCAATCCCATCTCCATATATGATATCATATGCAATTTTCCTAGCTCTCCCTAGCTTGCCCCTTTTAATTGTCACGTTCCAATCTTCTTGCATAAAACCTCCGAAGGCCTTCAATGATATTTTCTCACATGCCCCGATTTTGTCTACATATTTGTGAGCAATGTACCTAGCTGTAAAGGCTGTAACATGCCACTTGTTCTCACAAGCATGCTGCCCATTGAATGTTTTCACCATTACAAAATGACCCATTATCCCAAGATGCATACAGATACCAAGGGCAAACATTTCCACACTTTGTAGCAAGCCTTATCTTGTCATTCTTTGGAAATTTGATGTTGACCCTCTCTTTGCAACTATACTCTCTAACAGCTTTCCTTAAGAGCTCCACAGAAGAGAACAATTACCCTACATGTGTTGGGGAACGCAGTAATTTCAAAAAATTTCCTACGCACACGCAAGATCTATCTAGGTGATGCATATCAACAAGAGGGAAGAGTGATGTCCACGTACCCTCATAAACCATAAAAGGAAGTGTTATGACAATGCGGTTGATGTAGTCGTACGTCTTCACGATCCGACCGATCCTAGTACCGAAAGTATGGCACCTTCGCGATCTACACACGTTCAGCTCGATGACGTCCCACGAACTCTCGATCCAGCTGAGTGTCGAGGGAGAGCTTCGTTAGCACGATGTCGTGATGACGGTGATGATGAAGCTACCGGTGCAGGGCTTCGCCTAAGCACTATGACGATATGACCGAGGTGGATTATGGTGGAGGGGGGCACCGCACATGGCTAAGAGAATGATCAACTTGTGTGTCTATGGGGTGCCCCCTCCCCCGTATATAACGGAGTGGAGGAGGGGGAGGGCCGGCTCTCTCTATGGCGCGCCCTAGGGGAGTCCTACTCCCACCAGGAGTAGGAGTCCCTGTTGGAAATATGCCCTAGAGGCAATAATAAAATGGTTATTATTATATTTCTTTGTTCATGATAATTGTCTATTGTTCATGCTATAATTGTGTTATCCGGAAATCGTAATACATGTGTGAATACATAGACCACAACACGTCCCTAGTGAGCCTCTAGTTGACTAGCTCGTTGATCAAAAGATAGTCATCGTTTCCTGACTATGGACATTGATGTCATTGATAACGGGATCACATCATTAGGAGAATGATGTGATGGACAAGACCCAATCCTAAGCATAGCTCAAAGATCGTGTAGTTCGTTTGCTGTAGCTTTTCCGAATGTCAAGTATCATTTCCTAAGACCATGAGATTGTGCAACTCTCGGATACCGTAGGAGTGCTTTGGGTGTGCCAAACGTCACAACATAACTGGGTGACTATAAAGGTACACTACAGGTATCTCTGAAAGTATCTGTTGGGTTGGCACGAATTGAGACTGGGATTTGTCACTCGGTATGACGGAGAGGTATCTCTGGGCCCACTCGGTAATGCATCATCATAATGAGGTCAATGTGACCAAGTGGTTGATCACGGGATCATGCATTGCGGTACGAGTAAAGTGACTTGCCGGTAACGAGATTGAACGAGGTATTGGGATATCGACGATCGAGTCTCGGGCAAGTAACGTACCGATTGACAAAGGGAATTGTATATGGATTGATTGAATCCTCGACATCGTGGTTCATCCTATGAAATCATCGAGGAGCATGTGGGAGCCAACATGGGTATCCAGATCCCGCTGTTGGTTATTGACCGGAGAGTCGTCTCGGTCATGTCTGCGTGTCTCCCGAACCCGTAGGGTCTACACACTTAAGGTTCGGTGACGCTAGGGTTGTTGAGATATTAGTATACGGTAACCCGAAAGTTGTTCGGAGTCCCGGATGAGATCCCGGACGTCACGAGGAGTTCCGGAATGGTCCGGAGGTGAAGATTTATATATAGGAAGTCAAGTTGCGACCATCGGGAAAGTTTCGGGGGTAATCGGTATTGTATCGGGACCACCGGAAGGGTCCCGGGGGTCCACCGTGTGGGGCCACCTATCCCGGAGGTCCCCATGGGCTGAAGTGGGAGGGGAACTAGCCTCTAGTGGGCTGGTGCACCCCCGTTGGGCCTCCCCCTGCGCCTAGGGTTGGAAACCCTAGCGGTGGGGGGCGCCCCACTTGGCTTGGGGGGCAAGCCACCCCCTTGGCCGCCGCCCCCCCTTGGAGATTGGATCTCCTAGGGCCGGTGCCCCCCTAGG
>NC_041384.1:15217143-15230586 GCF_002162155.2 Triticum dicoccoides | reverse complement strand
CCCCTGGCGCCTCCCTCTCCCTCCCGTGACACTCCTCCCTCTCCCTAAGCTTGGCGAAGCGCTGCCGAGATCATCGTTGCTTCCACCACCACGCCGTCGTGCTGCTGGATCTTCATCAACCTCTCCTTCCCCCTTGCTGGATAAAGTTGGAGGAGACGTCTTCCCAACCGTACGTGTGTTGAACGCGGAGGTGCCGTCCGTTCGGCGCTAGGTCATCGGTGATTTGGATCACGACGAGTTCGACTCCATCAACCCCATTCTCTTGAACGCTTCCGCGCGCGATCTACAAGGGTATGTAGATGCACTCCTTTCTCCCTCATTTCTAGATGACTCCATAGATTGATCTTGGTGATGCGTAGAAAATTTTAAAATTCTGCTACGTTCCCCAACAGTCCCCCCTTCCAAGTAGGAGTAGGAGTGGAAGGAAGGAGGAGAGAGGGAGGAAGGAAAGGGGGGCCGGCCCCCCTCCCAATTCGGATTGGGCTTGGGGGGGGGCGCCCCTTCCTAGGCCGCCTCCTCCTCTCTCCCACTAAGGCCCAATAAGGCCCATACACTCCCCGGGGGGTTCCGGTAACCTCCCGGTACTCCGGTAAATGCCCGAACTCACCCGGAACCATTCCGATGTCCAAACATAGTCATCCAATATATCGATCTTTATGTCTCGACCATTTCGAGACTCCTCGTCATGTCCGTGATCATAACCGGGACTACGAACTACATTCGGTACATCAAAACACATAAACTCATAATACCAATCGCCACCGAACATTAAGCGTGCGGACCCTACGGGTTCGAGAACTATGTAGACATGACCGAGACTCATCTCCGATCAATAACCAATAGCGGAACCTGGATGCTCATATTGGTTCCTACATATTCTACGAAGATCTTTATCGGTCAAACCGCATAACAACATACGTTGTTCCCTTTGTCATCGGTATGTTACTTGCCCGTGATTCGATCGTCGGTATCTCAATACCTAGTTCAATCTCGGTACCAGAAAGTCTCTTTACTCGTTCCGTAATGCTACATCCCGTAACTAACTCATTAGTTACATTGCTTGCAAGGCTTATAGTGGTGTGCATTACCGAGAGGGCCCAGAGATACCTCTCCGATACACAGAGTGACAAATCCTAATCTCGATCTATGCCAACTCAACAAACACCATCGGAGACACCTGTAGAGCATATTTATAGTCACCCAGTTATGTTGTGACGTTTGATAGCACACTAAGTGTTCTCTCTGGTATTCGGGAGTTGCATAATCTCATAGTCATAGGAACATGCACTAGACCACATCAAACCTTTAAGGGCAATTAACTGCCGGGAAAGATTAAGAATCCAGGTCACATGTACTGCCAGCAAAGCTCTAACTGCCGGGCAAGATTTTATGGGGCGTACTATCTGTCGGCAATGATAAACCTAGAAGGGCAGCCTATCTGCCGGCATTTTTTAGGTCAGCTCATCTGCCGTAAAAAGTAAAGGAGGGCGAATGCACTGCCGTTCGGTGCCGCGTAGCGAAGCGAAACGATAGAAGTCACTGGAAGCGGTTCGGTCCCGCGTAGCCCTATTTTTCTTCCCCTTCCCCAGATCCAGTCCCCACCGCTTCATCCCCCAGCCGCCCCACTACAAGCAGCACCGCCGCCGCATATTGAGGTCGCCCCAGATCCCCCAATCACGCCACGCCGTAGCTCAGTTTTGTAACCCACACCGCCGTTGCCCCATCCCCTTCATCACCCACGTCGCCACCACCGCCACCGCATCCTCCATCGACACCGTCGCCCATCCCCATCTACGGCGCACCCGAATCCCCAACCAGCGCTGCCGCCCCATTCCGCAACCACGCCGCAGCCCGTCACCACCCATGCCGCTGCTCGACCCTGTCGCACCTGCATCCTGCACACACGCCGCCCCTGCCCCCATCCCCGTCCACGACGCCTCACCCGGATGCAGCTTCAGTGCCTTAAAGGCACCTGCCTTTGGGTCACTGACATGTGGGCCAACCACCTGTTGGGCCCACATGTCATAGACACAAAGGTACGTGCCTTAAGGCACTGAAGCATCGTCCGGGCTGGGAGTATACTAGTAGCACGGCTGCCTCACCTGCGCTACAGCTATCCACATAGTAGTAGCGCAGGTTTTATAACCCGTGCTACTACTATGGTCTGTTCGCGGGGCATGGTGGGAGATATTTACTAATAGCGTGTTTTTGGGCCACGCGCTACCAGTAATATTTACTGGTAGCGCAGGTCAATATAGCATGCTACTAGGAAGTAGTAGTAGCGGGGGGCAATATAGAGTGCTACTAGTAAGCGTCTGTCTATAAGCTTTTCCCTAGTAGTGCAAGTGACAGTAGGGGTAGCGAGGCACGTATTTGTATTGTTGCCACTAAGGATAAAAAGATGGGGTTTATACCATATTGTTTGGATCTATCCCTCTACATCATCTTGAAGGAAATATGCCCTAGAGGCAATAATAAAGTTATTATTTATTTGCTCATATCATGATAAATGTTTATTATTCATGCTAGAATTGTATTAATTGAAAACATAATACATGTGTGAATACATAGACAAACATAGTGTCACTAGTATGCCTCTACTTGACTAGCTCGTTGATCAAAGATGGTTGAGTTTCCTAGCGATGGACATGAGTTGTCATTTGATTAACGAGATCACATCATTAGGAGAATGATGTGATTGATTTGACCCATTTCGTTAGCTTAGCACTTGATCGTTTAGTTTACTGCTATTGCTTTCTCCATCACTTATACATGTTCCTATGACTATGAGATCATGCAACTCCCGAATACCGGAGGAACACTTTGTGTGCTACCAAACGTCACAACGTAACTGGGTGATTATGAAGGTGCTCTACAGGTGTCTTCGATGGTGTTTGTAGAGTTGGCATAGATCGAGATTAGGATTTGTCACGCCGATTATCAAAGAGGTATCTCTGGGCCCTCTCGGTAATGCACATCACTATAAGCCTTGCAAGCAAAGTGACATGCCGGTAACGAGATTGAGCTAGGTATTGAGATACCGACGATCGAATCTAGGGCAAGTAACATACCGATGACAAAGGGAACAACGTATGTTGTTATGCGGTTTGACCGATAAAGATCTTTGTAGAATATGTTGGAACCAATATGAGCATCCAGGTTCCGCTATTGGTTATTGACCGGAGACATGTCTCGGTCATGTCTACATAGTTCTCGAACCCATAGGGTCCGCACGCTTAAAGTTCTATGACGATCGGTATTATGAGTTTTTGTGTTTTGATGTACCTAAGGTAGTTCGAAGTCCCGGATATGATCACGGACATGACGAGGAGTCTCAAAATGGTCGAGATGTAAAGAACGATATATTGGACGACTATGTTCGGACACCGAAAGTGTTTCGGGAGGTTTTGGACATATACCAGAGTGTGTAATGGGCCTATTGGGCCTTAGTGGAGAAGAGGAGGGGTGGCCAGGGCAGGCTGCACGCCCCCTCCCCCTCTAGTTCAAATTGGACAAGGAGGGGGGGGGGTCCGGCGCCCCTGAGGTAGTCCTGGATTAGGGGGTGTTCGGATAGCCGGACTATACCTTCAGCCGGACTCCTGGACCATGAAGATACAAGATTGAAGACTCCGTCCCGTGTCCGGAAGGAACTTCCCTTGGCGTGGAAGGCAAGCTTGGTGATACGGATATGAAGATCTCCTACCATTGTAACCGACTTTGTGTAACCCTAACCCTCTCCGGTGTCTATATAAACCGGAGGGTTTTAGTCCGTAGGACAGCATAGACATCAACAATCATACCATAGGCTAGCTTCTAGGGTTTAGCCTCCTCGATCTCGTGGTAGATCTACTCTTGTACTACCCATATCATCAATATTAATCAAGCAGGACATAGGGTTTTACCTCCATCGAGAGGGCCCGAACCTGGGCAAAACTTCGTGTCCCTTGCCTCCTATTACCATCCGGCCTAGATGCACAGTTCGGGACCCCCCACCCGAGATCCGCCGGTTTTGACACCGACATTGGTGCTTTCATTGAGAGTTCCTCTGTGTCGTCGCTGTCAGGCTCGATGGCTCCTACGATCATCGACAGCGACGCACTCCAGGGTGAGACCTTCCTCCCCGGACGGATCTTCATCTTTGGCGGCTTCGCACTGCGGGCCAATTCGCTTGGCCGTCTGGATCAGATCGAAAGCTACGCCCCTGACCGTCAGGTCAGATTTGGAAGTTTAAACTACACGGCTGACATCTGCGGGGACTTGATTTTCGACGGATTCGAGCCACTGCCGAGTGCGCCACACAGTCATGACGAGCATGATCTAGCTCTGCCGCCGAACAGTGCCCTGGAGGCCGCACCCGCATCGGCTTTGACTCTTAATTCGGAGCCAACCACGCCGATCGAGGATGGGTGGTTGGACGCCGCCTCGGGGGCTGCGATCCCAACGGCGATTGAGCTGAACACCAGCCCCGCACTCCGCGAGACTCATGATTCCAAGGAGTCGGACTCCTCTCCGAACTCCGAACCATTCGCGCCTCTGCCAATCGAATCCGATTGGGCGTCGATCATGGAGTTTACTACCGCGGGCATCTTTCAGCACTCACCCTTTGGCAATATTATAAAATCACTAAAGTATCTCTCTTTATGAGGAGAGCCCTGGCCGGACTACGGTCAGTGATATTGGGATGTGGACGATGAAGAAATTCAAAGCCCACCCACCACCCACTTTGTAGCCACTGTCGACGATTTAACCGACATGTTGGACTTCTACTCCGAAGACATCGACGGTATGGACGCCGATGAAGGAGACAATGAAGAACCAGCGCCTATTGGGCCCTGGAACGCCACCTCGTCATATGACGTATACATGGTGGACGCACTAAAAGATGACGACGAGGAGCGGAAGGACGCACCGAAGGCTTGTTCCCTCGAAAAACAGTCAAAGCAGGATGCAAGCGCCGCCCCAAATCCCGCCTCGACAGAAATAGCGATCACGCAGACCCAGCGGTGGAGCAGGGTGAACCGCTACCGGACAACGGCAATCCGGATAATCAAACCGAACAAAAAAAATCCTATCAAGGATAATGGTGCGGACGACATAACGCCGGACAAACACCCGGAGCAACAGAGTGCCCGTAAAAGGCTTGTTGCCACCGCGAGGAGCCTGAAAAAGCAGAAACAAAGGCTTAAGGCCGCGCAAGACACACTCCAATTCAGATGGAGTAAAATACTCAGCACTTCAGCAAGGTACGGCGATAATCGCCCTTCCAAAAGCTACCCAAAGCGGAAGCTGCTACCCGAATTCGATGAGGAGGCCTCAGAACCCCCACAACCAAATATCAAAGCAGCCACCTGGTCGGATAGACGACTCCTCTACCAACACAGAGCGGCATACAACGCCGTTCACAATACAATACGCGACCCATGTGAGGGCTCGCACCCAAAGGACGGCGCAACCAGATCCATCTATGGACCACGCAAGCGCGCCCCAGCATACAATGTAACACAACAAACATCCGAACAACGCGGTACACCCAGCTACAGGGGTGCCGCACACCCCCTATGTTTCACCGATGAGGTGCTGGACCATGAATTTCCAGAGGGATTCAAGCCCGTAAACATAGAGGCATACCACGGAACAACAGACCCTGGGGTCTGGATTGAGGACTACATCCTTCATATCCATATGGCTCGAGGAGATGATCTGCACGCCATCAAGTACCTACCCCTCAAGCTCAAAGGGCCAGCTCGTCACTGGCTCAAAGGCCTCCTCGAATGCTCCATTGGAAGTTGGGAAGAGCTCGAAGACGCTTTTCGGGCAAATTTTCAAGGGACATATGTCCGACCTTCGGATGCGGACGATTTGAGTCATATAACTCAACAGCCCGGAGAGTCAGCCCGAAAGCTTTGGAACATGTTTCTTACTAAAAAGAATCAGATTGTCGACTGTCTAGACGCCGAAGCCTTAGCGGCTTTCAAGCATAGCGTTCATGACGAATGGCTCGCCAGACACCTCGGCCAAAATAAGCCGAGAACGATGGCCGCATTAACAAACCTCATGACCCGCTTTTGCGCGTGGGAGGACAGCTGGCTAGCCAGATGCAGCACCAGCGACCCCAGTACATCTGAAGTTAGAGATGGAAACGGGAAATCACGGCGCAACAGTAATAACAAATGCCGGAATAAATAAGACAACACGAAGGGCACGACAGTAAATGTCGGATTCAAAAGCTCTCGGCCAGGTCAAAAGCCGCCCCCTAAAGGCACCAGGGACGAACTGTCCAGCCTCAATAAAATTCTGGACCAAGTATGTCAGATTCATAGTACCCCTGGTAAACCTGCTAATCATACCCACAGAGAATGTTGGGTCTTCAAGCAGTCCGGCAAGCTCAACGCCGTACACAAGGGGGAGGATACACCAAGTGAAGACGAGGACGAGCCCCCCAAGCAAGACATGGGGGAACAAAAGCAACTTCCACCAGAAGTCAAAACAGTAAACGTGTTACACGTAATCAAGGAAAAAAACAATGCGGCACTCCCAGGAAAGTATACCCAAGTGCCTATCACCACGAAGCCCTGCCACTGGACATCTCAACCAATCACTTTCGACCATCGCGATTACTCAGCAGGTATCCGACACGCAGGATGGGCTGCCCTGGTATTAGACCCAATAATTGGCAGATATCACTTCACAAGGGTCTTGATGGACGGCGGCAGTAGCCTAAACCTAATATATCAGGATACAATCCGCGGGATGGGGCTAGACCCAACACAAATTCGCCATAGCAATACTACCTTTAAAGGAGTAACGCCAGGCCCAGGGGCTCGTTGTACGGGCTCCCTCATACTACAAGTTACATTCGGCTCCCCCGATAACTTCCATCGCGAGCATTTAACTTTCCACATCGCTCCGTTTCAAAGTGGCTATCAAGCACCGCTCGGACGCGAAGCTTTCGCTCTCTTTAACGCAATACCACACTACGCCTCCCTCACACTCAAGATGCCCGGTCCACGTGGCATCATTACAGTGCACGAAAATATCAAGCGATCTCTGTGCGCCGAAGAGAGTGAGGCTGCCTTGGCCGCCGCACACTAAAGGAGCCCGGACAAACGAAAGCATCCCATAGGTCGTCAAGACCTCAGATACAACTAATCAAGTCCGGCGCCACTATTTATACGGAAATAAGTGGTCACACCCCTATTTGTCAATACAAGGGGCTCAACGCGCGCATACAAGTGGCAATTTCTTATCATCTTGAATTATACATGGTTTCTTTAAAAACTATCCTTTTGACGACAACTTTTTCACTTAACTTCCTCTCTTTTATAGACGATAATCGTGCTACACCCGTCCATGATACGGCACAACGGAGACACAGGCGCAGACGTGCAGCAGGGACCCGCCCCAAGGATTCGTTTTAGATTAAGACCCTGCGTAAACCTTTTTTTACTGTCTCTTGTTGATACATATCCACCGTTGAGAAGGATGCTGACGTCTTGGCATGTGGCCACGCCAGAACAATGCACGTACCTGGACACATGGGGCTTCTTACAAAGGCCACTATTTAGGCCCGGTTTATACCATAAAGACCGAATACCTTAGGGAGTATTCGACGTCGCGAGTTTGGCCCTATATGCATCAGCTCCGAATCATTGTCTTTGGTCAAATGTTGGGTTTGCCCGGCTCCTTTGTTTTGGTGCCTTACGTTCTGCCTTGCCGGCTAAGGTAGCACCAGGAGAACTGCTACGATTGTGCCCTGGTTCATCCGGACGAGCACCTCAGTAGAGAAAGCCGAAAACTGACTGTCATGATATAGCGTGAGACTGGTCAACCACTCGATGACCTATGGGAATGTTAGAATTCCTCCGCCTTAACGAAGTGCTGTTTCCCGGCCAGGCATGTACCACCCCGATATCGGGAGAGTGCGGAGCCACCAGGGGCTATCTAGTAGCCCCACTGTCAAACTCCTATGGCTAAGTGAAAGTGCTAAAGCATTATAGTCCGGTTGCCTCGCTCGCTCCGCTATCACCTCCTTAATAGGACCAAGACGTTGGGTTAAGTGTGCATGCGTGTTTTTGCGAGCACCTCCGCATTATATGCGTGAGGGTTGAAGCTGACGGATGCAATCTTTCAGGTTATACACATGTATACATAAACGGCCGCCCAGGAGGCATCATATTACTTTCAGGCAAAAGTATAAAAATAGCCTTATAAAAATTTATAAAAGCATTTCGCTTACAATGAGATTACGTATCACTCAAACATAATATTTTTTGAGCACTGGGTCTCTATCAAACGGGCACCCTCAAGAACTTCTTCAAAGTAGTGCTCGGCAGCCTTCCGACCTATAGCCGACTCCCGCGTTGCAACATTGGTAGCATCCATCTCCGCCCAATATGCCTTAACACGGGCAAAGGCCATCCGTGCGCCCTCTATGCATGCCGACCTCCTCATCGCATTAATGCGCGGCACCACATCAAGGACCTGCTGCACCAAGCTGAAATAGCTGTTCGGTTTTGACCTTCCCGGCCACAGCTGATCCACAACAGACCTCATAGAGAGTCCGGAAAACCTGTTTAGTTCGGCCTATTCGGCTAATTGGTCGGTCAATGAAAGTGGACGCTCGGGAGAATGGGATTATCTCCAAAACAGCTGGTCTACTCCATGATCTGTCTGACCCTGGAAATACTTGGCCGCATCGGCAGCGCTCGCCGCCAAATCCATATACACATCCTCCGAACTCCACAGCCGATCCAGAGGGGCATACCGTGGATCTCCGAATTTCCTCCGCAACATAAAGGATTTCCCAGCTACAATATCCCCGGCTTCCTGTAGCTCCTCCTTCTTTGCCCTCATAGCAGAGCGAAGATCCTTTTTCGTTGCAGCAGCCTTTTCGAGGTCCGATGCCTTCGCTTGGTTTTCTTTTTCAAGAACCTGGCAATGGTCGGCGATGGCTTTTAATTCTATAGCCATCTTGGCCATCTTGTCTCGGGTCTCGCCATGCGCGGCCTTCTCGGCTTGCAACTCTTCGGCCGCCTTCACAGCAGCCGCATTACCCAACCTCGCTTGTTCCTTGGCTCGGGCAAGTTCTGCCCGCAAGGCTTCAATAGTGGCAGCTCCATCTACAGTCACAACATATTAAATATACTGGCATCATGCTGCTCTTCCTATTGTGGCGTTTACCAGATAATGACACTTACCATGTGCCTCGTCAAGCCTTTTGTTAACAAGCTCGATGTCGGCGTCTGCCGCATCCAACCGCCGTTCTAAATGGGCAAACTCGCTAGTCCGGCTAGCCACCAGAGCTTCCATCACCTGCACATAGAGGCAGTATGGTTATTACCTGGGAATATGATCCTCTGTTCGTCGTCGTTTCCGACGACAACCAGAGTCTCAGGGGCTACTATCTAGATAGGGCACACCTAGCATGTGCAGGACTATCATACATTCTTTTACGTACCTCAAAGCCTGTCAATAGACTCATAAAAGCTTCATGCAATCCGCTTTCGGCGGACGATATTCTCTCCATCACCGTATTCATCAGCACACGGTGTTCATTTGAGATGGCCGCTCGCCCCACCAACTCCCTTAGAACATCCGATCGCACACTAGACGGTGCCGGACTCTTTTGTCTGCTCTCTTCGGGAGCCGGACATTGGGAGCTTCGGGGGTCAATGGGATTATCTTCTGGCCTCACCGGACTCAGAGAGGCCCTCCGCGACGACACTTCAGGGTCGCCTGCTTCCAGAGCGGAGGAGTCCGGAGGAGGCGTTTCGCTCTCCATCATCTCTGGAAGAAGATCCCCCGAAGATGAGCTCATTTGAGAGGAGCTAAGGCCCGAACTGCAAAAATATATGCGGTGGTTATCTTCTCAGAAGAAAAAGATGGCATATCTGTACTATTAAAGTATTTCGGGTCACTTACGACTCGCGGGAGAATTGACCCCCCCGCGGAATTTATGCGGCAACGGCGCCCCCCAAGGTAGGACCCTCTGTGGGAGAGTTCTTCTCCCGTTTGGAAGCTTCGGCTTCCGAATCCCCGGGCGCAGTCCTTTTCCTCTTTTGGTCGCCTTCCCTCATGGAGACGCTCGCTCCCTCGGCTAGAATGGGCAGCGTTGGGGGCCCGCGTCCACCCGCATTATCCTCCACAATATCTTCCCTCAAGGGCTCCGGGCAAGGTGGGGTCTGGAGCATCTTTTCCAATACCGTATTTTCCAAACCCTCAAGGAGGGGGGCCGAACACCGAATCAACTTCGCCTTTGTTAGCCAGTCCCGGTCAAAAAGCGAACTCTCAGAAATAACTTCGTAACAAAAGAGAGATAGTATGTTCGGCCAGAAGATGCCTTACCTGTTCGGCAGCGTGGTTACTACTCAGGCCCACGTCCTCGGAAATTTCCGGACACTCCACCTGAGGTCCGAAGAATGACTTGTACATCTCCTCGTGCGTCAGGCCGAGAAAATTTTGAATGACATGCAGTCCCTCAGGATTGAACTCCCATAGGCGAAGAGGCCGGCGTTTGCAAGGCTGGACTTGACGAACCAGCATAACTTGTATTACCGCAACCAAACTAAAATCTCCATTGAAGAGATCTCGAATGCGGCTTTGCAGTATAGGCACGTCCTTGGCTGGCCCCCAGCTCAGACCTCTGCTGATCCATGACATCAATTGTGATGGAGGGCCCGAGCGGAAAACAGGGGCGGCCACCCACTTGGGACTTCTAGGAGCCGTGATGTAGAACCACTCCTGTTGCCACAATTCAGACACCTCTGGGATGGAACCTTTGGGCCACATAGCTCCCATCATCTTGCGTATTGAGGCACCTCCACACGCTGCATGTTGCCCCTCGATCATCTTCGGCTTCACTTCAAAGGTCTTGAGCCAAAGGCCAAAGTGAGGGGTGACCCGGAGGAAGGCCTCGCACACGACAATGAATGTCGTGATATGAAGAAAAGAGTCCGGAGATAGATCATGGAAGTCTAGCCCGTAATAAAACATCAGACCCCTGACGAAAGGATCCAAAGCAAGGCCTAGACCTCGGAGGAAGTGGGAGACGAACACGACGTTCTCGTTGGGTTCAGGGGTGGGAACGGCCTGCCCTCGGGGAGGCAGCCGATGCAAAATCTCGGCGGTCAGATATATGGCCTCCCTCAACTTTTTGATGTCTTCTTTCGTGACAGAGGAAGGCACCCATTGGCCTTAAAATCTAGATCCGGACATGACTGAAGTTTCGGAGCACCTAACCTGAACTTCAGGCGTTTGAGCTTGAGGTGGGGGAAGGATTCGATTAAGCACGGGAGGGAAAAATAAAAGCCTTGTCCCCTTTATAAAGAGGGTGAATATCAAGCGTCCTCCCCGTGTCCGCTTGGACTTGCCTATAATCTAGGAGTCCTAGAAGCGGTTGGGTTACCCACGCCCGTATGGATGAGAATCCCGGAATAAGGGGACACGATCTCTTCTTTAACAAGACGTGCCAAGGAAATCGCCTCGCATAACGCGCTGAGGTGGGATAATGAAATGACTCGGATAAAGGCTTGGCCGTGGTGTGACACACTACGGAATACGTCAGCAGATTAGATTGGTGTAAATATTATTCTCTCTATGGCAATATGTGGAAACTTATTTTGCAGAGCCGGACACTATCTTCGTGTTCAAAACCTTCTATGAAGTACTTGGAGGAGGAACCCGCCTTGCAATGCCGAAGACAATCTACGCGCCGGACTCGTCGTCATTGAAGCCTGGTTCAGGGGCTACTGAGGGAGTCCTGGATTAGGGGGTGTTCGGATAGCCGGACTATACCTTCAGCCGGACTCCTGGACTATGAAGATACAAGATCGAAGACTCTGCCCCGTGTCCGGAAGGAACTTCCCTTGGCGTGGAAGGCAAGCTTGGCGATACGGATATGAAGATCTCCTACCATTGTAACCAACTTTGTGTAACCCTAACCCTCTCCGGTGTCTATATAAACCAGAGGGTTTTAGTCCGTAGGACAGCATAGACATCAACAATCATACCATAGGCTAGCTTCTAGGGTTTAGCCTCCTCGATCTCGTGGTAGATCTACTCTTGTACTACCCATATCATCAATATTAATCAAGCAGGACGTAGGGTTTTACCTCCATCGAGAGGGCCCGAACCTGGGTAAAACTTCGTGTCCCTTGCCTCCTCTTACCATCCGGCCTAGACGCACAGTTCGGGACCCCCTACCCGAGATCCGCCGGTTTTGACACCGACAGCCCCCCTTTCCTTCCTCCTCTCTCCTTCCCTTCCCCCTTCTCCTACTCCTACTAGGAAAGAAGGAGCCCTACTCCCGGTGAGAGTAGGACTCCCCCCTTGGCGCGCCCTTCTCCTTGGACGGCCGCCTCCCCCCTAGCTCCTTTATATACGGGGGAAGGGGGGCACCCCAAGACACAACAATTGATCATTGATCTCTTAGCCGTGTGCGGTGCCCCCCTCCACCATAATCCACCTCGGTCGTATCATAGCGGTGCTTAGGCGAAGCCTTGCGTCGGTAACTTCATCAACACAGTCACCACGCTGTCGTGCTGACGAAGTTTTTCCCCGAAGCTCTACTGGATCGTGAGTTCACGGGATGTCACCTAGCTGAACGTGTGCTGAACGCGGAGGTGTCGTACGTTCGATACTAAGGATCGGTCGATCATGAAGACGTACGACTACATCAATGGCGTAGTCATAACACGTCCTCTTACCACTGGTAGAAAAAGGGCCTATAGTCCCGGTTCGTAAGGGCCTTTAGTCCCGGTTCCGGAACCGGGACTAAAGTGTCGGTACTAATACCTCCCCCATTTAGTCCCGGTTCAATCCAGAACCGGGACTAAAGGCCCTCCACGTGGGCAGTGCGCAGAGCCCAGTCAGGAGACCCTTTGGTCCCGGTTGGTGGCACCAACCGGGACCAATAGGCATCCATGCGTCAGCACTTCTGTGGCTGGGGTTTTTGTTTTTTTTGAAAGGGGGGGTTGGGGGTTTTGGGGGGTTAATTTAGGTGTTTCATATATTGTGTTAGCTAGTTATAATTAATAGAGAGAAGTGTCCTCTGTTATGTCCGTGCTTGGTCGACGCTACGTACTATACATACGTATAGAGAGGACTAGACACGCTAGCTATCTAGTAAGCAAAGAAGGAAACAGAAGATCGTCATGAACATATATGCATACAGAGAGAAGTGATATCGACCACCTCTCCTTCTCCGAGAGATTGGTCGAACAACAAGTTCTCGTATATCTATCTGACACTACCGAGTACATATATACAATAATTATCTCTTACAAATATAATCATACGGACTCAGGGTCCACATAGAATTCTCCGTATTCAGGGATCACGTGGTCAAGAAAGAATGCCGCCAATTCCTCTTGAATTGCTCGCATGCGAGCTGGTGCTAGGAGTTCATCCCGCTTCCGAAACATCTAATTTAAAGAAGGGGGTCAA
>NC_041384.1:15211124-15217133 GCF_002162155.2 Triticum dicoccoides | reverse complement strand
AACTCAACACAAATGATGGTAATAAAATAAAATTGTGAATGTTGTTATTTACGTACTTCATATTGTTCGTTAGAGTACCCGCCCCGCTCACAGGTCGTGTGGCGGATGGACTCGCAGATGTAGTATCCACAGAAATCATTCCCTTGTTCCTGCCACAACCACTTTACAAGAAATAGAGGTCAATCAAACTGATAAGCAAGAATGCTAAATGGTATTGATGAAACTAGCACTTGAATCACTAGGAGATGCGCGGAACATGCTACTATAGTACTTACTTTCGGGTGTCTAAATTCCAGCTCCTTCGGCAGTCCCGGAACTGTTTTGGTGAATTTTCTCCAAACCCTGCCGGACAAAGAAAACAACTACTTGATATCAGGAAATGAACAAAGTTGCTGATATGGTGGATAATGATCGATTTAACTTACTTCTTGAGGATTTCAGTCATGTCCGCATACTCCTTGGGATCTTTTCGTTTAGAGTCCAAGACGGTTACTACTCCCTGCTCAAGCTTAATCTCTAGGAGAATATAGTGGAAACTGCACACACATGCATAACTCATGAATTACATTACTATAACCTTGACTAATATATAAGGGAAATCGAATACGCACAAGACAGTAACACTCACCTGAAGTTGTAAGGAAAGAGTATTATATCTTTGTTTTGATTTATTACGAACGATCGTAGAAAGTTGGCCTCGGTTGCTGCGGCATGAAGTTTAACCTGAGTTGCATCTATGAGATATGTGTTAATGAACCCAATATCACCGACTTGTCTTTTCTTCAATTCAGCGATCTTCAATCTGCATAATATAGTGAGGATGATTATAAATACATGCAATGAAAGAGCTAAGCTATATAGAGAAACTTAATGACAGAAGTAGTACTACTTACAGACAGTAGCAGGCGACCGTTGTTTTATCGAGGGCCAATTGATTGAAAAACTGATAGAACTCCTCAAATGGAATAGGCAACAGATCAATTCCAACGAGGTCATGCTCCCTTTTAACTTTCACATACAAAGTACTCCTCCCCCAGAGTCTCTGCAGATTTTCAAGTACCAATCATGCAATCTTCGCATCATCGTTGATAGAGATCTTTCATCTTTGACGAGAGGCTTCCCGTACTCGTATCTTTGTATCTGCACGTCCATGGGTTCATAATGTACTTCGTCGGGCAGGTAATCTGCAAGATTGCTATAACCGGGCACCATCCTCGGATCATTAGCGACGTTGTGGCTAGGCACCTTGAGCGGGGGGCACGATTGCTTCGCTTGTTCGCCGAGCTGGGCAATTTGTTTCCCAGCTCGTCGTTCTTTCAGCCTTTGATCACTGACAGTACTTCCCAACCGCTCTACTTCGCAAATTCCTTTCCAATAATGCGGTCATAGTTTCCTTTCGGCGGATCAGACTTCGGTGGTTTTGTCAGGGCAGCCAGAGTGCGCTTCACTTTCACCCGATCTACCTTCTCCTCCGGAGGTGGATGTTTCTTTGCTTTCACCCCTTCAAAGAAGTTCCTCACTTCTTCTCGCGCGATCTCGGCGTTCTCCTCCAGGGTCCTCTCATATGGTAACTTCTCTGGAGTCTTCAGGGAAGGACCGAATCTGTATGTCCTCCCGCCTCTGGTTGTACTGCTAGACGCCGACCGAGCAGACGGAGCGGTTGTCTTCTTTACTTGCTTAAGAGGCGGAGGAGAAGGACTACGACGCGCCGGAGCAGCTGGAGCGGCGGCAGGTCTCTTCCGCCCTTGCTGACGAGGCGGAGAAGGAGGAGGCTGGCTGCTCGGGCGCGTCGGCGCAGACGGAGAAGGAGGCGGAGTGCCGCCACGCGCCGGAGAAGGAGCCGGCCGAGGGCCCTGATCGTCACTCGCCGGAGGAGGAGGCGGTGGAGGCGGAGTGCCCTGACTCGCCGGAGGAGGAGGAGGAGGCGGTGGCGTCCAGTTCGGAAGGTTGATGAGCTCCTTCCGCCATAGGCATGGAGTCTTCAGAGCAGACCCCAGCCGAGTCTCCCCTTCACCGGTAGGGTGGTCAAGCTGGAGGTCCTCAAATCCCTCCGTTATCTCATCCACCATCACCCTAGCATATCCTTCTGGAATCGGCCGGCAGTGAAAAGTTGCCGGGTTCAGTAGGATAAACAGAGCCAACAGCCGCCTTGACCTTCAAATTCATCCATTGCGTCATAAGGTGGCAATTTTGAGACTCCGTTATAGCATCCACGGGATAGCTGGCAGGAGCCGTCAAGGCATGCTCCAGCTGAAGCAGCTCGGTGGAAGCCATGCTGCTTCTGCGATGAGATGGCGGGGTAGCTTCGGGGGAGGCTTCGGCAGTACGTTTGCTGCGATTTGCTTCTCGTTCCTCTATCGCGTCTACCCTTGCTTGCAGCGCCTGTATTTGGGTCTGCTGCACTTTTTTCCTCCTCTCATGGGATTTGTAACCGCCTGCGTCCGGAAACCCAACCTTCCACGGAATGGAGCCTGACGTGCCTCGTGTCCGTCCAGGGTGCTCAGGATTCCCGAGGGCCATTGTGAGCTCGTCGTTCTCTCTGTCTGGAAAGAACGTCCCTTCCTGCGCTGCTTCAATATACTGCTTAAGCTTACTGACTGGTATGTCCATTTGATCGTTCGTCCAAATGCACTTCCCTGTTACAGGGTCTAGTGTTCCGCCAGCCCCGAAGAACCAAGTCCGGCAACGGTCTGGCCAGTTAATTGTCTCTGGTTCGATCCCTTTATGAACCAGATCATTCTCAGTCTTGGACCACTTAGGCCGGGCTACGAGGTAGCCACCTGACCCCGTGCGATGGTGAAGCTTCTTCTTCGCAGCATTTTGCTTGTTTGTCGCCGACATCTTCTTACTCTTTTCCGATGTCTTGTGGGCCACAAATGCGGGCCAGTGATCTCTGATCTTCTCATATCTTCCCTTGAATTCTGGTGTCTCATTATTTTCGACAAACTTATTCAGCTCTTTCTTCCACCTCTTGAATAGTTCTGCCATCCTCTTCAGAGCAAAATACTTGATTAATTTCTCTTTAACTGGGTTCTCTGGATTATCCTTAGGTGGTAGGGTGAAATTTGACTTCAGCTCAGTCCAAAGATCATTTTTCTGCATATCATTGACATAAGACACCTCAGGGTCTTCCGTAGCTGTCTTAAACCATTGCTGGATGCTTATCGGGATCTTGTCCCTAACCAGAACCCCGCACTGATCAACAAATGCGCTCTTTGTCCGGAGGGGTTCAATAGGTTGGCCGTCGGGCGCGATTGCTATGATCTCAAACTTTTCATCCGAGCTCAACTTTTTCTTCGGGCCTCGTCTCTTTACTGAAGTTGTGCTTGATCCGGAGGGCTAGAAAAAAGAACAAAGACTTAATTAATATGTGTACATACCAAAACAATGATTGCATCAATCAGCTAGTCAGCATAGGCTTAACTAATATATATACCTGGCCGGACTCGGTTCGGTCACCGGAGCCGTCATCACGGTCTCCTTCTTGCACCGGCATTGGGTCACCGTAGTCGTCCTCATGTTCTTCTTCTTGCGCCGGCATTAGGTCACCGTAGCCAGCTTGTTCACCCTCTCCTTTCAGACCATCGGTTTCGTTGAGAAACAACGAGATGACATCACTTCCTTCTGCGATTATGTCCCTCAACAACGCTTCTTTTGTTGCTTCGTCTAGGGCGGTGTCCATAGTTTCTACAAATATTTACAACATGGCAATTATTATTCAAACATGACAGATGGATATATTAGTGCCAAATGTAGAACTAGTTACCTAATCATAGTAAGCTATCGGGAGGGGGTATATATCGACAACGACGACACTACATCTATGTCCCTCGACGACCCTCGTTCCCAATAAAAAAAAGAGGAAGAAGAAGAAAAAACAAGAGGAGAAGAAAGAATAGAGGAGAAGATCTCCTCTATTCTTTCTTCTCCTCTTTTTTTCTTCTTCCTCTTCTTTTTTTATCCTCTTCTTCCTCTCATGTTCGATAGGATCGCCAAGGGGTCGGGAGGTTGCCTAGTGTCAAGGGATTCAACAAAACCATGTCTTCATCATTAGGTGAAAGTAACATGTGCATGATGGTATGAAGCTCTTCAAAGTTGTTCTGGAACGGAGTCCCAGATAGGATAATTCGCTTTTTGGTACAAAGTTCAGCAAGAGCCTTCCGAATATCGCTATTTGGAAGGCCTTTGCTGAATTCATACCAAAAGGCGGATTATTCTATCCGGGACTCCATTCCAGAACAACTTTGCAAAACTTCGTACCAACATGCCCTGGTTACTTCCGGCTAATGATGAAGGCATGGATTTCTTCAATACTTTGACACTAGGAAACCTCTCTCTACTTCCGGCTAATAATAAGAAGAAGAAGAAGAAGAAGAAAAGAAAGAAAAAAAGAGGAGAAGAAGAAAGGAATAGTGGAGACCTTCTTCTCCTCTTCTTTTTCTTCTTTTTTCTTCTTCTTATTTATTTCTCCTCTTCTTTTCGGTAGAGGAAACCCTAAATAGCTAGCAAGTATCGTGGGTGTGAGATACATGTGGCCTTCGGTCTCGGACACTACATCCACGTCCCACAAGTGACGTGGGCGTCGAAGCCCGCGCCACTTGTGGGATGTGGGTGTAGTGTCCGACACCGATGGTACATGTATCTCACACCGACGATACTTTCTATTTAGGGTTTCTCCTCTACCGCTCCTCGACCTCTCGACGACCCTCGTTCCCGATAAAATAAAGAGGAAGAAGAAGAAGAAAAAAGAAGAGAAGAAAGAATAGAGGAGAAGACTTCCTCTTCTTCCTCTCCTCTTCTTCTCCCTCTTCTTCCCCTTCTTCCTCGCCTCTCTCATGAATGTCCGGCGTTCTCGACCCCCCCCACATGTCGAAGAAAAAAAAGAAGAAAAAAAAGAGGAGAAGAAGAAAGGAATAGAGGAGAAAAGAGAAAATAGAATATATATTCTATTTTTCTCTTCTTCTCCTCTATTCCTTTCTTCTTCTCCTCTTCTTTTTCTTCTTTTTTCTTCTTCTTATTTATTTCTCCTCTTCTTTTCGGTAGAGGAAACCCTAAATAGCTAGCAAGTATCGTGGGTGTGAGATACATGTGGCCTTCGGTGTCGGACACTACATCCACGTCCCACAAGTGACGTGGGCGTCGAAGCCCGCGCCACTTGTGGGATGTGGGTGTAGTGTCCGACACCGACGGTACATGTATCTCACACCGACGATACTTTCTATTTAGGGTTTCTCCTCTACCGCTCCTCGACCTCTCGACGACCCTCGTTCCCGATAAAATAAAGAGGAAGAAGAAGAAGAAAAAAGAAGAGAAGAAATAATAGAGGAGAAGACTTCCTCTTCTTCCTCTCCTCTTCTTCTCCCTCTTCTTCCCCTTCTTCCTCGCCTCTCTCATGAATGTCCGGCATTCTCGACCCCCCCCACCCTCGACCCCTAGGCGACCGTCGACCCCTCCCGATAAAAAAAAGATGAAGAAGAAGAAAAAAAAGAGGAGAAGAAAGAATAGAGGAGAAGCTCCTCTATTCTTTCTTCTCCTCTTTTTTTTTCTTCTTCCTCTTCTTTTTTATCCTCTTCTTCCTCTCATGTTCGACGACCCTCGACCCCGATAACATTTTTTCCCCGATAACATTTTTTTCTCCGAGATAGTTAGTGTTCCCGAGTGAACCGGAGGGGGACATTGGTCATATCGGATTTGTCATATTTTCTACGAATGTTCTATATACATACATCCATCGATATCATTCCATACATACATATACATCTACATTATATATGAACAAAAAAATATCAAAATTCATCATACATACATGTACAGTATATATGAACCAAAATTATAAACTTTCTCCCCAACTCATACATACATACATACATCTACACCATATCAATATTTTGCAAATTAAGGAGCAGGGAAGGAAGGAAGGGGGGAGGATGGGGCGGTAGCTACCTCTCCCGGAGGGATCGGGGAGGAGACGCGGGCGGCCGGCGTCGGGGGCGACGGCGACGAGGATGG
>NC_041384.1:15186539-15210412 GCF_002162155.2 Triticum dicoccoides | reverse complement strand
GGCTCGGCGGCGCAGGGGGTGCTCGGGGGTGGTGGACGGGCGGCCGGCGACGACGGCGAGGCAGGGCGCGCTCGGGGGCGGGGCAGGGGTAACGGCGGCGACGGCGAGGCGAGTAGAGGGGCAGCCTGGCGGCGGTCGGGGCGGGATCGAAGAAACTGAACCAAAATTTTCACAAGTGTGGCTTATATAGACGGAGCATTGGTCCCGGTTGGTGGCACAAACCGGGACTAATGCCCCCTTTAGTCCCGGTTGGTGCCATGAACCGGGACCAAAGGCCAATTTTCAGCAGCCCAAAGGGCGGGAAGCGGCGGCCTTTGGTCCCGATTGGTGGAACCAACCGGGACTAAAGGGGGGCATTGGTCACGGTTGGTGCCACGAACCGGGACCAATGCCCCCTTTAGTCCCGCTTGGTGCCACCAACCGGGACCAATGGCCTTTGCTGCCCCGAGCCTAAAAGTTTAGTCCCACATCGCTAGCTGAAGGGCGCCGGCACTGGTTTATAAGCACTGGTGTGCCTACCCATTCGAGCTCCTCTCTAATGCAGGCTTTCGGGCCTAAACTTGCTACTGCCTGTGGGCCTATTGGGCCTTCTGCGGGCCTGAATCCTGGCCCATGTAGGGTTTCTAGTCGTATTCAGGCCGTGGAGGCCCAGTAGGAGGCTTTTTTTTGTTTTTTCTTTTTTATTTCTATATTTTTTGGTTTTTTATTTTTTTATTTCTACTTAAAACTAAATACTTACAGTTTTTTAGTGATTTCTTTTTGCTTTTAGGTCACAAAAATTATAAACTTTCTGTTAGTGCCATTAGTTTTAAATTTTAAATAGTTTAAATTTGAATTTTTAAAAATTTGTGTGAATCACTAGTTTATGAATAACTTTACTATAAAAATAGATTTTTTTTCTATTTATTTTTTATTTCTACTTACAACTAAATACTTACAGTTTTTTAGTGATTTCTTTTTGCTTTTAGGTCACAAAAATTATAAACTTTCTGTTAGTGCCATTAGTTTTAAATTTTAAATATTTTAAATTTGAATTTTAAAAAATTTGTGTGAATCACTAGTTTATGAATAACTTTACTATAAAATTAGAAATTTTTTCTTCTTTGCTATTTATTTTTTATTTATACTTACAATTAAATACTTATAGTTTGATTTTAGGTCACAAAAATTATATTCTTTTTGCTATTGAAGAATATTATAGTTTTATTTTAGTTGATCATAACATAATATTTTAATTGATTGTTTTTATTTTCATAAAAGTTTTGTAGTTTATTATGTTTGCTATTAATTCATTCTTTGAGCTAAATGACTCTGAAATTGGAAAGCATTTCAAAATGAACTCTGAAAAGGTTGAAAGTTGGCATGGTATCATCATTTCACCCACATAGCATGTTCCAAAAAGTAGAGAGGGTTACGACAAAAACTTGATGCACTTCGTGTACAAAATGGACAATCACTTTCGAAGTATCAAAGTTTCAAACCATAAGACATGAAAGCATTTCAAATGAACTCTGAAAAAGTTGAAAGTTGGGATGGTATCATAATTTCACCCACATAGCATGTGCATGTACAAAACGGACAATGGTAGCATGTTCGTCTGTTACAAATTTGGCATGGTATCATCATAATAGTTGCGGGAGAAAGTCTTCACTTTTTCTTCGCTTGTGTCATTTGCTTATTGCGCCGTAACCATGGATAATCTTCATTGGTTATCAGGATGCTTGGGTCAGCCTTGACATTGAAGGGAGGAATTTCATGAAACTTTTCATAATCTTCAGACATGTCTGTCTTGCCGTCCACTCCAAGGATGTCCCTTTTTCCTGAAAGAACTATGTGGCGCTTTGGCTCATCGTATGATGTATTCGCTTCCTTATCTTTTCTTTTTCTCGGTTTGGTAGACATGTCCTTCACATAGATAACCTGTGCCACATCATTGGCTAGGACGAACGGTTCGTCAGTGTACCCAAGATTTTTCAGATCCACTGTTCTCATTCCGTACTGTGGGTCTACCTGTACCCCGCCGCCTAACAGATTGACCCATTTGCACTTAAACAAAGGGACCTTAAAATCAGGTCCGTAGTCAAGTTCCCATATGTCCACTATGTAACCATAATATGTGTCCTTTCCGCTCTCGGTTGCTGCATCAAAGCGGACACTGCTGTTTTGGTTGGTGCTCTTTTGATCTTGGGCGATCGTGTAAAATGTATTCCCATTTATCTCGTATCCTTTGTAAGTCAATACAGTCAAAGATGGTCCCCTAGACAACAAGTACAACTCATCACAAACAGTGTTGTCACCTCTGAGACGTGTTTCCAACCAACTGCTGAAAGTCCTGATGTGTTCACATGTAATCCAGTCGTCGCACTGCTCCGGGTGTTTGGAGCGCAGACTGTTCTTCTGTTCATCGACATACGGGGTCACCAAGGTAGAGTTCTGTAGAACTGTGTAGTGTGCTTGAGACCAAGAATATCCGTCCCTGCATATTATTGAGTCTCTTCCAAGAGTGCCTTTTCCAGTCAGTCTCCCCTCATACCGCGATTTAGGGAGACCTATCTTGTTAAGGCCAGGAATGAAGTCAACACAAAACCCGATAACATCCTCTGTTTGATGGCCCATGGAGATGCTTCCTTCTGGCCTAGCGTTGTTACGGACATATTTCTTTAGGACTCCCATGAACCTCTCAAAGGGGAACATATTGTGTAGAAATACGGGCCCCATGATGACAATCTCGTCGACTAGATGAACTAGGACGTGCGTCATGATATTGAAGAAGGATGGTGGGAACACCAGCTCGAAACTGACAAGACAATGCGCCACATCACTCCTTAGCCTTGGTACGATTTCTGGATCGATCACCTTCTGAGAGATTGCATTGAGGAATGCACATAGCTTCACAATGGCTAATCGGACGTTTTCCGGTAGAAGCCCCCTCAATGCAACCGGAAGCAGTTGTGTCATAATCACGTGGCAGTCATGATACTTTAGGTTCTGAAACTTTTTCTCTGGCATATTTATTATTCCCTTTATATTTGACGAGAAGCCAGTCATGACCTTCATACTGAGCAGGCATTCAAAGAAGATGTCTTTCTCTTCTTTCGTAAGAGCGTAGCTGGCAGGACCTTTATACTGCTTCGGAGGCATGCCGTCTTTTTCGTGCAAACGTTGCAGGTCCTCTCGTGCCTCAGGTGTATCTTTTGTCTTCCCATACACGCCCAAGAAGCCTAGCAGGTTCACGCAAAGGTTCTTCGTCACGTGCATCACGTCAATTGAGGAGCGGACCTCTAGGTCTTTCCAGTAGGGTAGGTCCCAAAATATAGATTTCTTCTTCCACATGGGTGCATGTCCCTCAGCGTCATTCGGAACAGCTAGTCCACCGGGACCCTTTCCAAAGATTACGTAGTGTAAATCATTGACCATAGCAAGCACGTGATCACCGGTGCGCATGGCGGGCTTCTTCCGGTGATCTGCCTCGCCTTTGAAATGCTTGCCTTTCTTTCGACATTGATGGTTGGTCGGAAGAAATCGACGATGGCCGAGGTACTCATTCTTACTGCATTTGTCCAGGTATATACTTTCAGTATCATCTAAACAGTGCGTGCATGCATGGTATCCTTTGTTTGTCTGTCCTGAAAGGTTACTGAGAGCGGGCCAATCGTTGATGGTCACGAATAGCAACGCCTTAAGGTTAAATTCCTCCTGTCTGTGCTCATCCCACGTACGTACACCGTTTCCATTCCACAGCTGTAAAAGTTCTTCAACTAATGGCCTTAGGTACACATCAATTTCGTTGCCGGGTTGCTTAGGGCCTTGGATGAGAACTGGCATCATAATGAACTTCCACTTCATGCACATCCAAGGAGGAAGGTTATACATACATAGAGTCACGGGCCAGGTGCTGTGATTGCTGCTCTGCTCCCCGAAAGGATTAATGCCATCCACGCTTAAAGCAAACCATACATTCCTTGGGTCCTTTGCAAACTCATCCCAGTACTTTCTCTCGATTTTTCTCCACTGCGACCCGTCAGCGGGTGCTCTCAACTTCCCATCTTTCTTTCGGTTCTCACTGTGCCATCGCATCAACTTGGCATGCTCTTCGTTTCTGAACAGACATTTCAACCGTGGTATTATAGGAGCATACCACATCACCTTCGCAGGAACCCTCTTCCTGAGGGGCTCGCCGTCAACATCACCAGGGTCATCTCGTCTGATCTTATACCGCAACGCACCGCATACCGGGCATGCGTTCAGATCCTTATATGCACCGCGGTAGAGGATGCAGTCATTAGGGCATGCATGTATCTTCTCCACCTCCAATCCTAGAGGGCATACGACCTTCTTTGCTGCGTATGTACTGTCGGGCAATTCGTTATCCTTTGGAAGCTTCTTCTTCAATATTTTCAGTAGCTTCTCAAATCCTTTGTCAGCCACAGCATTCTCTGCCTTCCACTGCAGCAATTCTAGTACGGTACCGAGCTTTGTGTTGCCATCTTCGCAATTGGGGTATAACCCTTTTTTGTGATCCTCTAACATGCGATCGAACTTCAGCTTCTCCTTTTGACTAATGCATTGCGTCCTTGCATCGACAATGACCCGGCGGAGATCATCATCATCGGGCACATCGTCTGGTTCCTCTTGATCTTCAGCAGCTTCACCCGTGGCAGCATCATTGGGCACATCGTCTGGTTCCTCTTGATCTTCACCAGCTCCCCCCGTTGCAGCATCACCGTATTCAGGGGGCACATAGTTGTCATCGTACTCTTCTTCTTCACCGTCTTCCATCATAACCCCCATTTCTCCGTGCCTCGTCCAAACATTATAGTGTGGCATGAAACCCTTGTAAAGCAGGTGGGAGTGAAGGATTTTCCGGTTAGAGTAAGACCTCGTATTCCCACATTCAGTGCATGGACAACACATAAAACCATTCTGCTTGTTTGCCTCAGCCGCATCGAGAAACTCATGCACGCCCTTAATGTACTCGCGGGTGTGTCTGTCACCGTACATCCATTACCGGTTCATCTGCGTGAATTATATATAATTAAGTGTCCAAATTAATAGAAGTTCATCATCACATTAAAACCAAAGTGCATACATAGTTCTCATCTAACAACATATAGCTCTCCAGAGCATCTAATTAATTAAACCATACATTGAAACTATGTAAAACATTTCAATGCGAAAACAAATGCGATCATAATCGCAACCAAGGTAAGAATTGATCCAACGGCATAATGATACCAAGCCTCGGTATGAATGGCATATTTTCTAATCTTTCTAATCTTCAAGCGCATTGCATCCATCTTGATCTTGTGATCATCGACGACATCCGCAACATGCAACTCCAATATCATCTTCTCCTCCTCAATTTTTTTTATTTTTTCCTTCAACAAATTGTTTTCTTCTTCAACTAAATTTAACCTCTCGACAATAGGGTCGGTTGGCATTTACGATTCACATACATCCTAGATAAATAAAATCTATGTCACGTTGGTCGGCATAATTTTCATAAACAATAAATGAACCAATAGTTATAAAGATAATATACATACCAAATCCGAATCATAGACAGGACGAGGGCCGACGGGGGCGGATACCAAAACCATCACACTATATAAGATGCAATAATAAATGTAAAAAAATGATACAAGTATCTATCTAAACATACAAGTAAGAATATTTTTCCTTTCAGAAAGAAGATAAGAACAAGAGGCTCACCACGGTGGTGTCGGTGATGAGATCGGCGTGGGTGATCGACGGCGGTGAAGACGGGGACGGGGCATGACGGACAGCTAAATCTAGACAAATCTCGAGGAAAATGGAGCTTGGAGGTCGGGCTTCGAGAGGAGAAAGCTTAAGTAGTGTGGCTCGGGCATTCCATCGAACACCTCATGTGCATAGGAGGTGAGCTAGAGCACCACAAAGCCCTCTCCCCCTCGGCCAGAAAAAACAGAGCACTGTGCTCTGCTCTTGCGCGAGGGGGTATATATAGGCACCTCATTGGTCCCGGTTGATGACATGAACCGGGACTAAAGGGAAGCCTTTGGTCCCGGTTCAAGCCACCAACCGGGACCAATGGTGGTGGGCCAGGAGCGAGGCCCATTGGTCCCGGTTCGTCCCACCAACCAGGACCAAAAGGTCCAGACGAACCGGGACCAATGGCCCACCTGGCCCGGCCGGCCCCCTGGGCTCACGAACCGGGACCAATGCCCACATTGGTCCCGGTTCTACACTGAACCGGGACTAATGGGCTGAGCCGGCCTGGACCATAGCCCTGTTTTCTACTAGTGTACGGTCTACGAGGGTAAGTAGACGACACTCTCCCCTCTCGTTGCTATGCATCACCATGATCTTGTGTGTTCGTAGATTTTTTTTGAAATTACTAGGTTCCCCAACTGTGGCACCCGAGCCAGGTTCATGCGTAGATGTTATATGCACGAGTAGAACACAAGTGAGTTATGGGCGATACAAGTCATACTGCTTACCAGCATGTCATACTTTGGTTCGGCGGTATTGTTGGACGAAGCGGCCCGGACTGACATTACGCGTACGCTTACGCGAGACTGGTTCTACTGACGTGCTTTGCACACAGGTGGCTGGCGGGTGTCAGTTTCTCCAACCTTAGTTGAACTGAGTGTGACTACGCCCGGTCCTTGAGAAGGTTAAAACAACACTAACTTGATGAACTATCGTTGTGGTTTTGATGCGTAGGCTAGAACGGTTCTTGCTCAGCCCGTAGCAGCCATGTAAAACTTGCAACAACAAAGTAGAGGACGTCTAACTTGTTTTTGCAGGGCATGTTGTGATGTGATATGGTCAAGACATGATGGTATATTTTATTGTATGAGATGATCATGTTTTGTAACAGAGTTATTGGCAACTTGTAGGAGCCATATGGTTGTCGCTTTATTGTATGCAATACAATCGCCCTGTAATTGCTTTACTTTATCACTAAGCGGTAGTGATAGTCATAGAAACAATAGTTGGCGAGACAACAACGATGCTACGATGGAGATCAAGGTGTCGCGCCGGTGATGATGGTGATCATGACGGTGCTTTGGAGATGGAGATCAAAGGCACAAGATGATGATGGCCATATCATATCACTTATATTGATTGCATGTGATGTTTATCCTTTATGCATCTTATTCTGCTTTGATTGATGGTAGCATTATAAGATGATCTCTCACTAAATTTCAAGGTACAAGTGTTCTCCCTAAGTATGCACCATTGCCAAAGTTTGTCGTGCCGAGACACCACATGATGATCGGGTGTGATAAGCTCTACGTTCACATACAACGGGTGCAAGCCAGTTTTGCACACGCAGAAATACTCGGGTTAAACTTGACAAGCCTTGCATATGCAGATATGGCCTCGGAACGTGAATCATATATTAGATATGATCAACATAGTGATGTTCACCATTGAAAACTACTCCATTTCACGTGATGATCGGTTATGGTTTAGTTGATTTGGATCACGTGATCACTTGGATGATAAGAGGGACGTCTATCTAAGTGGGAGTTCTTAAGTAATATGATTAATTGAACTTAAATTTATCATGAACTTAGTACCTAATAGTATTTTGCTTGTCTATGTTGTTGTAGATAGATGGCCCGTGCTGTTGTTCCGATGAATTTTAATGCATTCCTTGAGAAAGCAAAGTTGAAAGATGATGGTAGCAATTACACGGACTGGGTCCATAACTTGAGGATTATCCTTATTGCTGCACAGAAGAATTGCATACTGGAAGCACCGCTAGGTGCCAGGCCTGCTACAGATGCAACTGACGATGTTAAGAACGTCTGGCAGGGCAAAGGTGATGACTACTCGATGGTTCAGTGTGCCAAGCTTTACGGCTTAGAACCGGGACTGCAACGACGTTTTGAACATCATGGAGCATATGAGATGTTCCAGGAGTTGAAGTTAATATTTCAAGCAAATGCCTGGATTGAGAGATATGAAGTCTCCAATAAGTTCTACAGCTACAAGTTGGAGGAGAATAGTTCTGTCAGTGAACATATACTCAAAATGTCTGGGTATAATAACCACTTGATTCAACTGGGAGTTAATCTTTTGGATGATAGTGTCATTGACAAAATTCTTCAATCACTGCCACCAAGCTACAAGAGCTTTGTGATGAACTATAATATGCAAGGGATGGATAAGACAATTCCTGAGCTCTTCGCAATGCTAAAGGCTACGGAGGTAGAAATCAAGAAGGAGCGTCAAGTGTTGATGGTGAACAAGACCACCAGTTTCAAGAAAAAAGGGTTAAGGGAAGAAGAAGGGAACTTCAAGAAGAATAGCAAACAAGTTGTTCCTCGGGAGAAGAAACCTAAGTCTGGACCTAAGCCTGAGACTGAGTGCTTCTACTGCAAACAGACTGGTCACTGGAAGCGGAACTGCCCCAAGTATTTGGCAGATAAGAAGGATGGCAAGGTGAACAAAGGTATATGTGATATACATGTTATTGATGTATACCTTACTAAAGCTCGTAGTAGCACCTGGGTATTTGATACTGGTTCTGTTGCTAATATTTGCAAATCAAAACAGGGACTACGGTTGAGCGAAGATTGGCTAAGGACGAGGTGACGATGCGCATGGGAAATGGTTCCAAAGTCGATGTGATCGCCGTCGGCACGACCTCTACATCTACCTTCGGGATTAGTTTTAGACCTGAATAATTGTTATTTGGTGCCAGCGTTTATATCTAGATCTTGTTTGATGTGAAACGGTTATTCATTTAAATATGAGAATAATGGTTGTTCTATTTATATGAGTAATATCTTTTATGGTTATGCACCCTTGAAGAGTAGTCTATTTTTGTTGAATCTCGATAGTAGTGATACACATATTCATAATGTTGATGCCAAAAGATGCAGAGTTGATAATGATAGTGCACTTTATTTGTGGCACTGCCATTTGGGTCATATTGGTGTAAAGCGCATGAGAAACTCCATACTGATGGACTTTTGGAATCACTTGATTATGAATCACTTGGTACTTGCGAACCATGCCTCATGGGCAAGATGAAAAAAACGCCGTTCTCCGGAACAATGAAGCGAGCAACAAATTTGTTGGAAATCATACATACTGATGTATGTGGTCCGATGAATATTGAGGCTCGCGGCGGGTATCGTTATTTTCTCACCTTCACAGATGATTTTAGCAGATATGGGTATACCTACTTAATGAAACATAAGTCTGAAACATTTGAAAAGTTCAAAGAATTTCAGAGTGAAGTGGAAAATCATTGTAACAAGAAAATAAAGTTTCTACGATCTGATCGTGGAGGAGAATATTTGAGTTACGCGTTTGGTCTTCATTTGAAACAATGCGGAATAGTTTCCCAACTGACGCCACCCGGAACACCACAACGTAATGGTGTGTCCGAACGTCGTAATCGTACTTTACTAAATATGGTGCGATCTATGATGTCTCTTACTAATTTACCGCTATCGTTTTGGGGTTATGCTTTAGAGACTGTTGCATTCACATTAAATAGGGCACCATCGAAATCCGTTGAGATGACGCCTTATGAATTGTGGTTTGGCAAGAAACCAAAGTTGTCGTTTCTTAAAGTTTGGGGTTGCGATGCTTATGTGAAAAAGCTTCAACCTGATAAGCTCGAACCCAAATCGGAGAAATGTGTCTTCATAGGATACCCAAAGGAAACTGTTGGGTACACCTTCTATCACAGATCCGAAGGCAAAAACATTCGTTGCTAAGAATGGATCTTTTCTAGAGAAGGAGTTTCTCTCGAAAGAAGTGAGTGGGAGGAAAGTAGAACTTGATGATGTAACTGTACCTGCTCCCTTATTGGAAAGTAGTTCATCATAGAAACCGGTTCCTGTGACACCTACACCAATTAGTGAGGAAGCTAATGATATTGATCAAGAAACTTCAGATCAAGTTACTACCAAACCTTGTAGGTCAACCAGAGTAAGATCCGCACCAGAGTGGTATGGTGATCCTGTTCTGGAAGTCATGTTACTTGACCATGGCGAACCTACGAACTTTGAAGAAGCAATGGTGAGCCCAGATTCCGCAAAATGGCTTGAGGCCATGAAATCTGAGATGGGATCCATGTATGAGAACAAAGTGTGGACTTTGGTTGACTTGCCCAATGATCGGCAAGCCATAGAGAATAAATGGATCTTCAAGAAGAAGACTGACGCTGACGGTAATATTACTGTCTACAAAGCTCGACTTGTTGCGAAAGGTTTTCGACAAGTTCAAGGGGTTGACTACGATGAGACTTTCTCACCCGTAGTGATGCTTAAGTCTGTCCGAATCATGTTAGCAATTGCCGCATTTTATGATTATGAAATTTGGCAAATGGATGTCAAAACTGCATTTCTGAATGGATTTGTGGAAGAAGAGTTGTATATGATGCAACCAGAAGGTTTTGTCGATCCAAAGGGTGCTAACAAAGTGTGCAAGCTCCAGCGATCCATTTATGGACTGGTGCAAGCCTCTCGGAGTTGGAATAAACGTTTTGATAATGTGATCAAAGCATATGGTTTTATACAGACTTTTGGAGAAGCCTGTATTTACAAGAAAGTGAGTGGGAGATCTGTAGTGTTTCTAATATTATATGTGGATGACATATTGTTGATTGGAAATGATATAGAATTTTTGGATAGCATAAAAGGATATTTAAATAAGTGTTTTTCAATGAAAGACCTCGGTGAAGCTGGTTATATATTAGGCATCAAGATCTATAGAGATAGATCAAGACGCTTAATTGGACTTTCACAAAGCACATACCTTCATAAAGTTTTGAAAAAGTTCAAAATGGATCAAGCAAAGAAAGGGTTCTTGCCTATGTTACAAGGTGTGAAGTTGAGTCAGACTGCAGACTAAGGCATAGCCTAGTGGTGGGAAGGGGCTGATGCCTTCCCACCCACCCAGGTTCAAGGCATGGTACTTGCAAGTTGGGTTTGTTGCACCAATTATACTTTAGGGGGTTCCCCTACAGTCTTTCTATCAAAAAAAAGTTGAGTCAGACTCAATGCCCAACCACTGCAGAAGATAGAGAGAAAATGAAAAGTGTTCCATATGCTTCAGCCATAGGTTCTATCATGTATGCAATGCTGTGTACCAGACCTGATGTGTGCCTTGCTATTAGTTTAGCAAGGAGGTACCAAAGTAATCCAGGAGTGGATCACTGGACAGCGGTCAAGAACATCCTGAAATACCTGAAAAGGACTAAGGATATGTTTCTCGTTTATGGAGGTGACAAAGTGCTCGTCGTAAATGGTTACGTCGATGCAAGCTTTGACACTGATCTGGACGATTCTAAATCACAAACTGGATATGTGTTTTTATTGAATGGTGGACCTATCAGTTGGTGCAGTTCTAAACAAAGCGTCGTGGCGGGATCTACGTGTGAAGTGGAGTACATAGCTGCTTTGGAAGCAGCAAATGAAGGAGTTCATATCCGATCTAGGTGTCATACCTAGTGCATCGGGTCCAATGAAAATCTTTTGTGACAATAATGGTGCAATTTCCTTGGCAAAAGAATCCAGATTTCACAAGAGGACCAAGCACATCAAGAGACGCTTCAATTCCATCGGGATCAAATCGAGGTGGGAGACATAGAGATTTGCAAGATACATACGGATCTGAATATTGCACACCCGTTGACTCCATGGGTGTTAGAATCATTACTGTATAATCTAGATTATTGACTCTAGTGCAAGTGGGAGTGTCGGTGTCAAAACCGGCGGATCTCGGGTAGGGGGTCCCGAACTGTGCGTTTAGGACGGATGGTAACAGGAGGCAGGGAACACGATGTTTTACCCAGGTTCGGGCCCTCTTGATGGAGGTAAAACCCTACGTTCTGCTTGATTAATATTGATGATATGGGTAGTACAAGAGTAGATCTACCACGAGATCAAGGAGGCTAAACCCTAGAAGCTAGCCTATGGTATGATTGTTGTCTATGGAGTTCATGAAGTTCGTCTACGGACTAAAACCCTCCGGTTTATATAGACACCGGATAGGGTTAGGGTTACATAGAGTCGGTTACAATGGTAGGAGATCTTGAATATCCGCATCGCCAAGCTTGCCTTCCACGCCAAGGAAAGTCCCATCCAGACACGGGACGTAGTCTTCAATCTTGTATCTTTATAGTCCTGGAGTCCGGCTGAAGGTATAGTCCGGCTACCCGAACACCCCCTAATCCAGGACTCCCTCAGTTGCCCCTGAACCAGGCTTCAATGACGACGAGTCCGGCGCGCAAATTGTCTTCGGCATTGCAAGGCGGGTTCCTCCTCCAAGTCCTTCATAGAAGATTGTAAACACCAAGAGTAGTGTCCGGCTCTGCAAAATAAGCTTCCACATATTGCCATAGAGAGAATGATATTAACACAAATCAAATCTGCTGACGTATTCTGCAGTGCGCTATCACACTACGGCCAAGTCTTTTACGAATCGTTTTTACTTTTTGAACTCAGCGTGTTTTGCGAGGCGGTTTCCTTGGCACGTCTTGTCAAAGCAGAGATCGTGTACCACCTTTTACGGGATTCTCATCAATACGGACGTGGGTAACCCAATCGTGCCCGTTAGCATATTTTCTCGATTAAAGGCGAGTCCCAAACGGTTACGGGGAGGGCTCCTGGTATTCAGCCTCTTATAAAGAGACCAGGGCCTTATCTTTTCTTCAACAAGTTCGCCCGTCGCCTCGAGTTCCAACACCCTAGGCTCCAGATTCCGGGCGCCTCGAACCTTCGACAATGTCCGGTTCCGACCTTCAAGGCTGATGGATGCCCTCCTCCGTCACAGAGGAGGACGTGCTAAAGTTGAGAGAGGCTAAGTTCCTGACTGGCGAAATTTCGCACAGGTTGCCTGCTCAAAGGCAGGCTATCCCCAGTCCCCAGCCCGGTGAGAGCGTAGTGTTCATGTCTCACTTCCTTCGGGGGTTAGGCTTCCCGATAGATCCCTTTGTGAGGGGACTACTGTTTTATTACGGGCTAGAATTCCACGACTTAGCTCCGGAGTCCATCCTCCATATCTCCTCGTTTATCGTTGCGTGCGAAGCGTTCCTCCGTGTTACCCCTCACTTTGGACTATGGCTCAAGACCTTCAAAGTGGAGCCGAAGATGATCGAGGGATGGCACGCAGAGTGCAGAGGCGCTGTTATAAGCAAAAATGCCGATGTTCCATGGCCCGAGGGCTCTTTTCAAGAGGAGCTAGGCTTGTGGCAACGAGAGTGGTTTTATATCACTGCTCCCCGGAGCACCAAATGGGTGGCGCCTCCTGCCTTTTGCTCGGGTCCCCCACCACGGCTAGCGTCATGGGTCAACGGAGGGTTCAATTGGGGTTTGCCCAAAGACGTGCCCTTGCTATAGGGCCGAATTAAGGATCTCTTGGAAGGAGACCTCAGCTTGGTCAAGGTGATGCAGGTCATGCTGATTCGCCGAATATTGCCCGACAAACGACGCCCCCTTCGCCTGTGGGAGTTTAATCCAGAGGGACCGCGAGCTCTCCAGAACTTTATGGGCGCAACGCCCGCGGAGATGTACAAACTGTTCTTCGGATCACAAGAGATGTGTCCGGATTTAACCGAGGACGCATGCCTAAGCCGCAATCGCCCGGATACTCAAGTAAGCAACCTTGTGCCTGGACCTTCTATCCGTATAATTGTCATAAACTTGCCCCTAAAAGAGCCATCCTTTTAAACAGGAGTGGATAGCGAAGGCAAAGCTGATCAGGTGTCCGGCTCCCCTTCCTGAAACCAGGCCAGATCCCGTGCTAGTCAGGATGCTGGAGATAATGCCTTTGGAGGGGGAGGACAAGGAAGCTATGGCCTCGTCGAAGGAGGCTGCTCCTAAGGGAGGAACCGACGATTCCTCTCCTAAGGGGAAGAAGAGAGCCGCCTCTAACGACCCGGAAACCATGGCCGCAAAGTGGGGGAGAAAATCCTCGTCAGAGGGTCCGACGCCGGGGAGTTCCTCGGTCGGACTACGCCCTCAAGGGGATCAGCCCTCCGGCGAGCCGTAAGTAGAGAAAGATTTTACTTTTGAGGGATGAGGGAAATCCTTGATTTATGTCTGAGAAGATTAACCAAACTTTTTCCTTGTAGCTCGGACCTCAGCCCTTCTCAACAGAGCTCGTCTTCGGGGGATCTTCTTTCGGAGATGATGGAGAGCGGGATGCCTCCTCATGCCATGCCGCCTAGCGAGACGGGCGATCCTGAGGTGTCGTCGCGGAGGGTTTCTCCGAATCTGGCAGGAGTGGAAGATAGTGTGGCCCCCCGAGGTTCTCCGTGTCTGGACTTCGAAAGAGGTCATGGGACGAGCCCGGCACCGTCTGGTGCTCGGTCGGAGGAGCTAAAGATTCTGCTGGGGCGAGCTTGCATCTCAGAGGAGCATTGTGCCTTGATGGGCACGGTGATTGAAAGGATTTCATCCGCAGAGAGCGGATTGCATGAGGCCGTCAATAGTTTACTGACGGGTTTCGAGGTATATTAGATAATGTACACTTTTGGCAGTTGCGCATGAATAAGATGCGCCCTGTGTAGATAGTAGCCCCTGAGACTCTGCGCATCGTCAATAAATGACGGCACGCGGAGGATCGTAATCCAAGGTCTAAGATGTCGCCTTTGAATGTAGGCGGCAGGGTGTCTGGAATCGAGCCGAACTGACGATTTTGCCGAACTAAAGCGGCAACTGGACGTGGCAGAAGCCGACATCACGCTTGTCAACAAGCAGCTTGAGGAGGCTCAAGGTATGCAATTCCCCGGGCGGCATGAGGTAAGAACAGTTTGATGCCTGTGTCTTACAATGTGTGTGCTTGACGCAGATGGTGCGGCCGCCGTGGAGAGTCTTAGGGCAGAACTTGCCCGAGCTAAAGAGCAAGCCAGAAAAAGTGATGCGGCCGCCAAGAAAGCCCTTGAAGAGCTGAGAGCCGAACAGGCTGCCCATTGCCGAAGCAAGGAAGAGATGGCCAAGATGGCCGAAAAGTTAAAAAGCACTACAGACCATTGCAGACTTCTTGAAGAAGAAGACCAGGCGAAATAGACGGACTTAGAGAAGCCCGCTGCCAATGCCAAGGATGCGCGCTCTGCGATGAGAGCTGCGAAGGAGGAGCTGCGTCAGGCCGAACAGATTGCGGCTGGAAAGCCCTTTATGCTGCGAAGGAAATTTTGCGACCCGAAGTTTGCTCCATTGGACCAGATGTGGAGTGTGGAGGATACCTATCTGGATTTGGCAGCGAGTGCTGCTGATGCGACCGAACACTTTCGAGATCAGAAAGATCACGAAGTGGAAAAGCTTTTCTGGTCGCAGTTTCACAATCCAGAGCGTCCACTAGCAGTGTACGATTGTTTGGCTCAATGGGCCGAACTGAATAGGTTGTCTGGACCTGCCATGAAGTACGCCATGGGTCATCTGTGGTCGGGGAGATCGGAGCCGAAGAGTTATTTCAGCTTGGTGCAGCAATTCCTTGACGCGATGCCGCGTATAAATGCAATGAAGAGGTCAGCATGCATAGAGGGCGCAAGGATGGCTCTTGCCCATGTTAAGACATACTGGGCGGAGATGGAGACCACCGTTGTTGCATCCCGAGATTCGGACAAAAGCCGAGTACCCTCCGAGCACTATTTTCAGGAAGTCCTTGAAGGCGCTCGTGTAATAGAGACACAGTGCTCGAAAGATGCTATGTTATGATAGCACATGTAATTATAAAGTAATATTTTGATGAATTGTAGTGGCCTTTTTATACTTGTGCCTTCAAGTATTGGGAACACCTCCTGTGCGGCCGTTTTAATATATAAAATCTGAAAGATGGCAGTCGTTGGCTTCAGCCCCCACGCACATAGTGCGGGGGTGCTCGCAGAAGACGCATATTCACACTTAACCCAACGTCTTGGTCCTACAAAGGAGGTGATAGCGCAGCGGGCCAGGCAACCGGACTATAATGCTTTAACACTTCCACTTAGCCATAGGAGTTTGACAGTGAGACTATTTAGGTAGCTCCTTGGTGGCGACTGCGCTCATCCGAGTTCGGGGCGCGTATGTGCCTGACCGGGAAGCGGCCCTTCGTTAAAGCGGAGTAATCCGATATATTCCGCTAGGTCATCGAGTGGCTGACCAATCTCACGCTACATCATGACAGTCAGTTTTCGGCTTTCTCTACTGAGGTGCTCGCCCAGCCGAACCGGGGCACAATCGCAGTAGTTCTCCTAGTGCTACCTTAGCCGATAGAGCGGAACGTAAGGTAGCCGAACTCAGGAGCCGGGCAACCCAACATTTGACCAAAGACATGATTCGGAGCTGATGCATATAATGCCAAAACTCGCGACGCCGAACACTCCCTAAGGTATTCGGTCTTTATGAGTGTGGGCGAAACAACACTCTTTATTAAAAAAGCCCCTAGTGTCCAGGTACGTGCAAAAATTCTGACGTGGCCACATGCCAAGACGCCAGCCTCCTCCTTGGTTATATCAGAAAAAACCAGGGGATGTGTAGCAACAAGAGACAGTAAAAAAGGTTTACGCAGGGTCTTAATCTAAAAAGAATCCTTTAGGACGGGTCCCTACTGCACGTCCGCTTGGGGAGGCGCACTTTAGTGCTCCCCCTTCAAAGAGATGATGCCTCATGGACCGGGCATCTTAAGCGTAAGAGATGCATAATGCGGTATTGCGTTAAAGCGAGCGAAAGCTTCGCGTCCCAGTAGTGCTTGATAGCGACTTGAGAACGGGACGATATGGAAGGTCAGCTTTTCGCGGCGAAAGTTATCGGCAGAGCCGAATATGACTTCGAGCCGGAGAAAACCCATACAACGGGTGTCCGGACCAGGTATTACCCCTTGAAAGGAGGTTTTGCTGCGACGGATTCTTGCTGGGTTTATCCTCATGTGCTGGATTGTATCCTGATATATCAGGTTTAGTCCACTGCCGCCGTCCATAAGGACATTTGAAAACTGGAGTCCACCAATAATTGGATCGAGTATCAAGGCTGTCCAGCCTGCATTCTTGATATTTCTAGAATAATCTTGCTGATCGAAGATGATCGGTTTTGACAACCAGTGGTCGGACCCTTTGGGGATGGGCCGTGTGGTGCGTACCTTTACGGGCGCCGCATGTTTTGTTATGTGAAGTGAGTTCACTGTTTTTACTTCTTGTGGGAAGTTCTTTTGTTTCCTGGTACTCTGCTTTTGGGGTTCTTCCTCGTCTTCGCACTACTAGGAAAAGGCCTACTAATGGCGCACCTAATTTGGCCATTAATGGCGCATTAGTGGTGCGCCATTAGTAGCACACCATTAGTATATTTTACTAATGGCGCACCACAGGTGCGCCATTAGTATCTGGTATACTAATGGCGCACCCCAGATGCGCCATTAGTATATACAACAGTGCGCCATTAGTATGCCTCCCAGGGGGCCATGTATACCCAGGTGCTTTGGCATACTAATGGCGCACGACAGCAAGATGCGCCATTAGTAACTTCGGCATACTAATGGCGCACTCTTTAATGATGCGCCATTAGTATCCTTTGGCATACTAATGGCGCACTATGATGTGATGCGCCATTAGTATGAATATTAGGTTTATTTTTATTTTTTTATTTTCTGTTTTTTGCACAGGTTACAAAATGTATAATTGGACAAAATATAGACAGCACACATCAACAACAGATTCATCGAATACAATAGAAGATTAGTCTGTGAATACAATTCATCATTTTAGTCTCCGAATACAAGTCATCATATTAGTCTCCGAATTGAAAAGACCGAACAAAGATAGAACATTATATTACAAGTCTTGACCACGAGTTTGTCTTCACATTACAAGTTGATATCGATCATCTAAACTACCATCACATAGAAGAGAGCTGCGGTCATCACGATGAGCATCATCACGATGAAACTCGTCTTCATCCGGTTCCTCCAACGCTACCTCTCCTCTCCCGCTAGATAGTGGGCGTATCTAGATTTGGCCTCGGCCCTAGTGGCGTACCCTTTGTAACTGTTACTGCTGAATCGGTGAACCTGTCTCCGACACTCCTCCCAGTCGTCGTAGACTCCGGGAACCTTACCCTTGTACACGACATACCACGGCATTGCTATGCAGTAGCCAAACGAAACGTTAGTACCAATTCACAGACAATACATAAGCAATATATAAGTATGCAACAGAATGATCGGAAGAGAAAAGCAAGACATTAATAGCATCGATTACATCTTAAGTTGAACGACTCTCGAAACCAAAGAGACATACTACAAGTTCATTAAAGTTTAATTACAACATGAGACTCAAGGGACCGGAGCGTGGATGAAGCCGCCGTCTATCGTGGGAGTCATGAAAGAACGGGCGTTGTCAGCCTGCATTTGTAGGATTGTGTCGATGTCACTATTGGACGGTTGATTTCTGAGGTAGAACTGCCCCGCGGTACGAAGGACATCTTGATGGATGATTTCCGCAAACTCCGAATGGATGCGAAAGAATTCTTGTCTGATGTCCGCGTCCTGGATTGCCGACACGCTCGCGGCCCAATCTTTGAGTCTACTCGGTAGCAGAAGTTGATGATGGTCCCGTACGATCGCCCGCATGTGATGGATGGCGTAGTAGGCACCCTTCTGACCGCCAGGCGGCTGCTTGACGCAGCAGAACATCGTATTGTGGGAGAACACGTGCTTGCCGTACTTACGAATAGGCCTGGTGAAGGTGCCTCCAGATTTGACGTAGCCGGGGAGAACATCATCAAGAACCTTCTTGACATTTGTGTAGTCTACGTTCGACTGACGGTCCGGGTCGAAATACGTGGCCATGGAATATTTGGGGCTTAGGAGGATGAGCGTGCAATGTGTGTCACTGCAGAAAACACGGAATGTTAAAAGAAAAACGATCGAAATCTATGAATTCATATGTTACGGGGCGGTTGAGGGGAGGACTTACTCGGGAAAGTAAGGCACGAGGAAGTTATCCTTATCTTGGTTTGCCAGAATGACGCCTTTGAGGTAAGAACTCGCGACTTGCCGGTCCCCAGCGCTGCCCAAGATCTTGGCACGCATGTAGAAGGGGTCGACTATCACGATGTCCGGGGTCTTGTCGCGAATGATCTGCATCTCCATACTCAGCGAAAATAGCCGAACGAAGGTGTAGTGCAGCGGATGAAGGTTCAACATAGCGTGGATGTCATCAAACCGCAGGACGATCGTACCCCCGATGGAGTTATCCACAAAGACCTTGCCCTCTGGCACCTTGGCCGCGAAAACCGGGTATGCCACATCCTTCTCTCCGAGACGCCGCTTCTCCAAAGAAAGAACACTGTCATGCAGACTCCGCATAGCACCGGTTGCAGCATCGAGCATATTTCTCGGTAGCATCGGCCTACCCGCCACATGCACCCTCCTCGAGATATCCTCAGGTGAAGGTGGCCCGTCCTGAGCACGGATGGTACTCGGTGCCGGCTGGCCCGCACCCTTGTTAGTCTTTCTTTTGCGTGCCTTCTTCTTCTCCTGTAATGGGACCGAGTTCTGCTCACAGACCGCCTTCTTGAGTGTGTTGGGGCTGATCATATTTCGCACCTCGCCTATCTGAGGCTCGGTGAAGTCGGCAGCTGGAGGCGTCTCCTGAGAGCTGAACTACAGACGATGCCTGTTGCAACTTGGCTTCTCCGTGGTACCAGCTAGATAGCGCACGTCTTTTGTTGGGTTGGGTTCTTGAGAAGGAGGCCCCATGAAGTCGCCACCGTACCCATGATCGGCAAAGTACTGATCGACGTTGGCAAATGTATCGTCGTCGTCGTTCTGATCCTGTGCCATATGCATGTTTGGATCCAGTGGCATAGGGATGTCCGGCACCATTGCGGCGGTCTTGCCATGGGGCCGACTTGGCGCCGGCACGACTGGCAGTGTTGTCTTTGGGGTGGTGTCCCCCGCCCCCAAACGAATCTGGCTCTTCGGCCAAAGCAGGGGCCAGCTCAGGCAGGCGCTGAGGGTCATCACGTCATCATCGTCAGCTCCGACGGGTCGAATCAGAGGTAACAACTCGTCGCAGCCTGGCAGTACCCGAACCAGTTGAACCCTAAACAAGTTGGGTGGCATCTGGGTACCGTGGAACAAGGGGTTGCTCGGTTGAACAATTTTGCCCTTCGCGACATCGACCAACTCGTTGTTCACGAAGTGCAGGAGAGTGCACGGAACGTCGGCGGCGCCCTGCGAAAACATGTAGGGCGTCAGGGATGCCCAGTCAAAGGCAAGGAGATGAAGTCCTCGGCCGAGAGAGGCTTAATTAGTTACCGTGATGATGGCGTCGAGCTCGGCTAATGTCGAGGCACCGCCAACGGCGGGCGTGCAGTTGACAGAGGGGCCGCTTGCTGCAGAGGTGCCGGCCGACGTACACCCGGGTGCATTAAGCTCCCGTGCCGGCGTCGGAGACACCAATGCCGCCTCCGCCGGAGACACCAATGGCCCCACCATCGCGTTCTGTGAGTTGCTGGCCGTGAAGCTAGGAATCGGGAGTGGCCCCTATTGGCCACCCGCAATCCACGCACTAATCCCCTGGATCAAGGTAGGCACAATGGTAGTGATCGTCGCTCTGAGTTGTTGTTGCACTTGCTCTTGGACAATCTCCGGAATCCGTGCCACCTGTGCCCTGAGTTCTTGAACCTCGCGCGCCTGGCTTTCCGAGCTGGTCTTTTTCTCCTTTCGCCCACCAGTGTTATAGTATGACGACCATTTTGTCGACAAGCCTTTGCCGGCCACACGACCAGCTGACGTCGGTTTACTGAGCTTATCCTTGTTCTTCATTACATTCAACGCCCTATTTAGAGTGGTGTCCCAAGGGTTGCTCTTAGTCGACCCCGCGCTACTGCTTTCAGTCGCCTGCGGAAGGAATGTGAACCATTTAGAAATTTGGCTTCATTAATTAGAATGCAACCATATGGAGCTAATTACGCGGGGGTGTATTCCTTACCAGAACAAGCTCAAGCGCCCTGGTCTTCGGATCCGTGGTAAGCTCCTTTGTTTTCGGGTCCTTCTTGTACCGGGCCCTAACAAAGTTCCTGGTCTGCTTGTCACTGTATTTATCGAAGAGGGGCGGTAGGCCTTGCTCGGCACGGTCCGCCTCCTCCTTGTCCCATATAGGCTCCGCCACTCTGTAACCGCCGGGACCGAGTGTGTGTTCCCCTAAGTTCAGCTCCCGCATTTCTTTCCCCCACTTACTTGATTTGGAGCTGGCGGTGCTCGAGCAATTGATCTTGAAGTCGTTGTAGTCATCTTCGGTGATCGAAGGATTTTTCTCCTTGATCTTCTCATAACTCTCACCTTTCTCGATCATTCTCTTCACATTGCTTTTCCAAGTAGACAGGGCCGTGCTCATCTTCGTGAGGGCAGCATTGTTCACTTTATTCCCTTTGAGGCTTGTGTTTTCAAATTCAGCGGGGAACTTGTATCGTTCGTGCAGCTTCGTGAAGAAGAGGTTGCGCAAATTCCCTCGGTCAGGATGCCTGAGGTTCTCGGTGTTGATCGAGACGGTGCTCCGGAGGATGCACCCGAGCTGAAGTGAGTACCCCTTGACTATTTGTTCGGGCGCCGTTGGATTCCCGTTGGAGTCCACTTCAGTAACTTCCTCCTTGAGGGTGCGGAGCACGGTCAGGCGCCGGTCCTTCCGTTGCCTCTTCGGTTGGCTGCCATCTGTGCGTGCGCCGCCATCATCAGTGGTGGCATCCTCGGCGGCACCATCAGTGGTGGCATTAGTGGGGTCATCCTCGGTGGTACCATCAGTGGTCTTAGGATCGATCTCCTGGGACAGCTCCCAGAATGCCTTGACGCCCGAACCCCCGGCCTCATCGTTGTTGGCCATGTTTCTCTATAAATAGGAACAAAGTTTGGTCAAAAAGTTGGTTATTGTCAAGGAACAAGATCTCTAAGTTGACCAAATAACCTAATTCTCGAGGAATGTCGCCAAAAAGTTGGTTATTGTCAAGGAACAATTGAGAGATGTTTGTGATATTGCCTAGGTGTTTTGGGATAGAACCTGTTAGTGTGTTGTTGCTAAGGTCCAAGTCCACGTTCTCAGGGTAACCTAGTTCTTGAGGGGTGTGTCTAGAAAGTTGGTTGCTGCAAAGATACAAGGTTGTGAGTTTGGTCAAATTGCCTATGATGTTTGTGATATTTCCTTGGATGTTGAAGGCACTGTTGCATGATGCAGGGGTGTGTCTAGAAAGTTGGTTTCTGCAAAGATACAGGGTTGTAACACTGGGATTTGTGCACAAGCTAAGCTAGCTAAGACAGTAGCTTCCTTCCAACCCACAAAGGACAAAGGAAAAGGGGTGAAAAGGGGGAGATGGTTAGCTTTGATGAGCAGGCAACATCTTCCTAACCCCCTTCTTCTTGTCTCCTCTCACTATCTCTCTCACACACATGGCAAGCAAGGGTGTCTGAGTGTGTGAAAAAAATACTAAACTAATCCAACCACTAAAGCAAATTAATTTTTATATCGGTTGAGAATCGGGCACCTTCTAGGTCAAGAAAATTGGGCATGACCTTTGCTAATTTTCTTGACCTTGGAGTGCCCCATTTCTCAACCGAAACGGAAATTAATCAACATTTCAGGAGAAAGGGGTCATTTTAGTAGATCACAAGTAGCAGTAGCATCACTTGACAAAATCACAACTAGCAGCAGCAACTCGCAGATAGTAGCAGCAGCATCACTTGACAAGTAGTACAGCAGCAGCAGCATGCATGCACTGGTCCATGGCACAAAGTCCATGACCCAGAATAGAGCACTTTACTAAAAATGAAGAAGAAAAAAGGCATGCATGCACTGGTTGTAGCAAATCATCACTTCTGAATCAAAACACCATGCTGGTGTAGCCATAGGCCCACATTAGTCTAAAATCCTGCTTTATTTTTCACAACAGAAAGGTCAAAACAACAATAAAAAGGAGAGCCCAATCTGGTCTAATTGATCCTTGGAAATTATAGAATGTTCATCTATGCATGGAAAAACAACAATTAGGACAGGGAAATTACTATGCAGCTAATAGTCTTTAAGCATTGAAACACAGCTAAGGTTACAACCCAGAAGTGATGGTTAACACTTCTAATAAACATGGCAATTTTAAATTATGACACACAATTCCATAATTAATCAAGAGTTACTACTACAGTACTCATGTACTCCATCTTATAGAGTTACTCCATCACAGCAACAACAACCTTGCAGATCAAAAATGATTTGTGTAATCTGGTTGGTAGTCTTACAGTTGCATAAATTGAAAAAAATGATCTGTGTGATCTGGGTTACAGTATCAGCAACCTTGCATTTCATTTTATACAAAATTGTACTCCATCACCAAATTCATTGATGTTTCTAAGCAAAATTGTTATGCATCAATTGTTATGCATCAAACTTGGGATCAACAGTAGCATGTGGCCTTATCATTCTGGTTTTTGGATGATTTAGTTAATCAAATTCCTCAATTGAGGAACACCTGGACTTGTCATTCCGGTCTTGGGATCAACAGTAGCATATGGACTTATCATTCTTGTTTCTGGATGATTTAATTAATCAATTTGACATCAATTGACCTGGTTTTTGGGTCAATTACAGTTGCTGCTGCTGTGAATCAACTATACAAAGGCCCAAAATTACACTAATAATTACAGTGTAAAAACCATGGAAATACACAGTAATTCCACTAAAAATGCCACTTGCAAATACAGAGCAAAAATCCACTAGAAGTACACTGTAAATCCACTAACATTTACAGTGTAAATTCCACTAACAATTACAGTGTAAATTTCACTGAAAATGCACAGTAATTACACTAAAAGTACACTGTAAATACCACTTAAAACACATAAAAGAATTACACTGCTAGAGAGGGCGATTCCTCCATGATCTAGAGTTCTAGACACAA
>NC_041384.1:15180827-15186326 GCF_002162155.2 Triticum dicoccoides | reverse complement strand
TCGGGGCGGCGGGGCAGCGTCGAGGCGACGTCGGGGCGGCGGGGCAGCGTCGAGGCGGCGGGGCAGCGGCGTCGGGAGAGGAGAGGGGAAGGGGATCGAGGGCGAGGGCGAGGGAGAGAGAGGGGATAGGGAGGGGCCGGGGAGGGGATATGGATGGGGCCGGGCACAATACTAATGGCGCACCACCCCTCGGTGCGCCATAAGTATATCCATACTAATGGCGCACCTCACCCTGGTGCGCCATTAGTATTTTTTTTCTGCTCGAGCCAACAGGTTATCTTCCACCTGACCTGATCCACCCCAAGCCCCCTCTACTAGCTCGACTGGTCAGTAGCCAGTTCTCACACCAGGAGGTCCTGGGTTCGATTCCCAGGCTCCACAATTTTTTTATGCATTTAAAATGCTGTTTGATACTTATTTGTGTTTAAATATGTTCAAACTTGTTTAAATCATAACAGTAATATTTTTTTATAAGACAACAATAATTTTTTAAAAAATATCATCAAACAGTAATGCCGGTGGAGCGGGGGAGGGTGCGCGGGGTGCGGGGGGTCGGCGGCGGCGGTTGAGTAGGGGAATCGAGGGTGCGGGGGGTCGGCGGCGGCGGCCGGTGGACCGGGGGGTGCTCGACGGCGAGGGGGACCGGATCTGGCGAGGTGGGATAGCGATCGAGATGGAGGGGATCGAGATCGAGTGTCCATGAAATTTAAAAATATTCATGATAGTTCAAAAAGTGCCCATGAAATACAATCGAGAAATGAAGGCTACGATTTAAATACAATCGATCTTAGCTAGCTATCTGTTCACAATCTTCTTGCCCTTCTTTTTCGCAAATGGAGTTCTTCTGTGGAACGGGCGTCCTTTAGGTAGGGTGGTCCTGCTTCTTCTTGTGGTGTATGCTGCTACTTCATCATCGTCGTCATGTTCGATCCTCGGGTCGCCGTACTTGTCGAAGTCTTGCTCATTGGCTACTCCATCCATTCCGATGATCACCTTTTGCCTCTCCTCACGACAACACGACTGGGCTTTGACGGGTCGGTAATGAAAAATCATTGGTCCACTTGGGAAGCCAGTACCCATGGCTCATTTTTCGCGGTGACGTTTGCGCCCGCGGTCTTGGATTTGGCTTCGGGTATAACCATGGTGGTGAAATACCGGTCTTCTTTTAGGACACTCTTGGCCCATCTGTCACGGAACATCGGGACCTTCTCTCCAGCGTAGCTCAGCTCCCAGATCTCCTCGATCCTTCCATAGTATCTGTCCTTGTCGTTACCGGTGTAGGATTCCATCGTTACCCCGGAGTTCTGATAACCATCGCTCTTCATGTCCTTGGCCTCGGTGTAGAATGTGTAGTCGTTGATATCGTACGCCTCATAGGTCATCAGGTTGTGCTCGGCGCCCTGTGACAAGGCGAATATGAGTTGTTCTTCCGTGGAAGAATCCTCATGTAAAGGGTACGACAGAAGCTTCTGCTTGAACCAACGCGTGAAACATGAGTTGTGCTCTTTGAGTATATCTCCGTCTGTCCTCTATTGGCCTCGGTCATTATACGTCTTCTTAATAAAGGTTTTGTGCTGTACCACCCAAGGATCGACCACATCTATGTGTTGTAGCGCGACTAGGTTTGCTCTTTCAAAGTCGGCGAGTCGACCCTCGAAGTCGACATGCATTTCGCAACGACCCTCACGGTGACCCCATCCAGCGAGCCTGCCGAGGTGCCTGTTGACGGGCAGACCAACGGGGTTCTCGATGCCTAGATAATTCGTGCAGTAGGAGATGCACTCTTCGGTCAGAAAGCCCCTGGCTATGCTTCCCTCTGGACGTGACATGTTGCAAACGTATCCTTTGATGACACCATTCATCCTTTCGAACGGCATCATGCTGTGCAGGAACGTCGGCCCGAGTTGGATGATATCGTCCACGATATGGACCAGCAGATGCACCATAACGTCGAAGAATGCGGGCGGGAAGTACATCTCAAGCTCGCATAGTATCACCATGATCTCTTCCTGTAGCCTTCTGAGTTGCCTCACGCCAACAGACTTCCGAGAGATGTTGTCGAAAAAGTTGCATAGGCCAAATAGGGTTTCACAGACGTGCGCGTCCATGATCCCACGGATTGCAACTGGAAGTATCTGTGTCATCAGCACATGACAGTCGTGAGACTTCATCCCGCTGAACTTCAGCTTCGCTGGGTCTAGGTATCTGCTTATCTTCCCTGCGTAACCGTAAGGAAGTTTTACTCCTACGAGGCAGGTGAAAAACTGCTCGATCTCCTCCTGACTTAGAGTGAAGCACGCGGGAGGGTAGTCATTTCCGGTCTTCTTGGCCTTTTTGCCTTTGTGACGACTTTCCATGTCCTCCTACGCCTCATCATCATCATCATCATGATCATCATATATAGCGTGAAGCTCCTGCCTGATGCTCATTGATTTCAAGTCTGCCCTTGCTTTCGGCCCATCTTTGGTCCTCTCTAGCATGTTGAGCAGGGTACCAAGCAGACTCTCGCACACGTTCTTCGTGATATGCATGACATCAAGGCTGTGAGGCACACGGTGGATCTTCCAGTATGGCAAGTCCCAGAAAACAGACCTTGTTTTCCATACCTTCAGCAGCGGCTCTGGCGCCTTTCGCTTCTTTCCCGGCTCTGGCGCCTTTTGCTTCTTTCCCGGCAGTGGGCAGTCTTTCCAATTTTTCAACAGCTCGTCTATTTCCTCGCCGCTCCTCGTACGCGGGCGTCCTCGGGGTTCGGTTTCACCATCGAACAGATCCTTGCGTTTTCTCCACGGGTCATCGTCGCGAAGCCAACTTCGATGTCCCATGAACACGGTTTTCGAAGACCCGGGATCTCTATCTAGCTAGCGATACGTTGTGTCATCCATGCACCTGACGCATCCAGAAAATCCGTGGACCACCTGCCCCGCGACATATCCGTAACCGAGATAGTCGTGCACTGTCGTGAGCAGCGCGACTCTCATAGGGAAATATTCTTTCTCTGCGGCGTCCCACGTATTGGCTGGCGTTTTCCACAGCGTGTCAAGCTCCTCTTTCAGCAGCTCCAGATACAGATTGATGTCGTTCCCTGGTTGTTTCGGTCCTTCAATTAGCATACTCATGTGAATGTACTTCCTCTTCATGCACAACCAGGGGGGAAGGTTGTACATCCACACAAACACAGGCCAGGTGCTATGTGTGCTTCTCTGGCTGCCAAACGGATTGACTCCATCGGTGCTCGCGCCCAGCACGATGTTCCTTGGATCATTCCCAAATTCTGGGTCTTCGAAGTTCAACGCTTGCCACTGGCTCGCATCCTTAGGGTGACTCAGCATCTTGTCTTTTTTATCTATCTCTGGATCATTTGCGTCATCTTCTCGCTTCTTCTCCTCCCTATCCGCGTGCCAACGCAGGAGCTTTGCTACCTTAGGGTCCGCGAAATACCGCTGCAGACGAGGAGTGATCGGAAAGTACCACACCAGTTTTCAAGGAGCTTTCTTCCTCCTCTTGTATCGAGTGACGCCGCACACCGGACATATGGTAGACTCCGCGTGCTCGTCCCGATAAATGATGCAATTGTTCATGCACACATGGTATTTCACGTGCGGTAAATCCAGAGGACACACGATTTTCTTCGCCTCCTCCAAACTGGTCGGGCACTTGTTCCCCTCGGGAAGACGTTCGTGCCAGAATGACATGTTCTCGTCGAAGCATGCGTCGGTCATTTTGTGTTTTACCTTCATCTCCAGAGCCATGAGCGTTACTTTCAGGCAGGTATCCTCGGGCCTGCATCCTTCATACAATGGAGTAACCGCGTCTAACTCAAGTTGATCCATCTTGGCTTTCTCTCGAGCGGCAGCTCTTGCGTTATCCGTCTGCTTGAGAAGCAGCTCTTGAATATGAGTGTCCTGCACCCAGCCCATCGATGCTCCAGCGTCGTCTGCTCGGCCGGCATCATCATCTTCATGATCATGCCCGTCGACTGCTACGGCATCTTCCTCATCATCATGTCCTGCATCTTCTACATGATGACTGTGTACAGCATCACCGTCGTGATCATCTCCTGGGGATTCTTCGTCTTCTCGCCCACCTGAGCCGCAGTGGTTGTCTTGCTGCCCTTCCTCATTTCCTGCCCGGCCCCCATGGACGACTTCGTAGTCATCTTCATCACCTTGCCACCGATAGCCATCCATGAAACCACGCAAGAGCAGGTGGTCCCGCACCTACCTGGATTCCGGGTCCGCAATAAGGCTCTTCAGCTTGCATCTTCGACACGGACATCTTATCTCCGTCTCGTTCTTTTGAAGCATCTCGGCCTTCGCGGATCTCAAAATCCTATTCACGATGCCTTCGGTCATCATGCGGACCATGGTCGCTTGCGGGGTAGAGCAAAACGATATTTTAGAACCAAGAAAAATTTGGCATGACTTTCCCTAAAAATAGGACCAAAAAGAATGCTTAATGCCAAAATTCTCGCCGAAACGGAAATGAATCAACATTCCGGCAAAATATTGGCAACTATCGAATTTCAAATACCGGTACACCTCCAAACACAAACACATATGCAACACCACAAACATATGCAACACCACAAACATACATAGATCTAGCTAGGCCATAAAAAGTGCATGTGCACATTGTTGTAGGTAGAACAACATAAATATAGCTTCCCCCCTTACTTACCTATCAAAACAAGGTAATTTAACCACTTAAATTGAATGAATCTATGGTGGAAATGAGGTGAAAAAGAGGAGGCACCCGAGACAAGGAGGAGGTGGAGAGAATGAAGTGGGGAGAAAGTGAGTGTGGGTAGGAGAGGCTGTCCAAAATATCTTGTTGCTGCCCACTTACTAATGGTGCACCAACTCTAAATGCGCCATTAGTAATCCAGGTCACTAATGGCGCACCACCAGAGGTGCGCCATTAGTAGTTTTGCAAAAAAATAAAATACTAATGGCGCACTGTCCCACAGTGCGCCATTACTAGTTTAAACTAGTAATGGCGCACGGTGGAACAGTGCACCATTAGTAGTTTTGCAAAAAAGGGAATAAAAATATAATAAAAAAACAACATTAGTGGCGCACTTTCCGGCTGGTGCGCCATTACTAGTTACAACTAGTAATGGCGCACTGTGTCTGGATGCGCCATTAGTATGTTTGGACAGGCGCACTAGTTAAATTTTTTTTTGATACTAATGGTGCACCCGGGGCCAGGTGCGCCATTAGTAGTTTCAACTCTAATGGCGTATCAGTAGGTGGTGCGCCATTAGTATATACTAATGGCGCACCGCTTGTCTGGTGCGCCATTAGTATCAATCCCATCTATAGCCCTTTTTCTAGTAGTGTCGCTTGGTATGTCGAGCCCCTTGTGTTCGGCATTGAGTCTGCCGGATTGTTTGAAAACCCAATAGTCTCTGTGTGTATGGTTAGCAGGCTTCCCGGGAGTACTGTGTATCTGACATATCCTGTCTAGGATTTTATTTAGGTTGGATGGATCGTCCCTGTT
>NC_041384.1:15177449-15180659 GCF_002162155.2 Triticum dicoccoides | reverse complement strand
GTCGTGAGCCTTTGAATCCGGCATTGACAGCCGTGCCCTTCGGACTTTTGTCCTTAGTCCGGCGACGGTCCTTGTTGCGTCGTGGTTTTCCATTCCCATCCCTAGTTTTGGATGTACTTGGGTCGCTGGGGCTGCACCTTGCCAACCAGCTGTCCTCCCCAGCACAAAAGCGGGTCATGAGGTTTGTTAGTGCGGCCATTGTTCTTGGCTTTTCTTGGCCGAGGTGTCTGGTGAGCCATTCGTCTCGGACGTTATGCCTGAAAGCTGCTAAGGCTTCGGCGCCCGGACAGTCGACTATCTGATTCTTTTTAGTGAGGAATCTATTCTAGAACTGCCGAGCTGATTCTCCAGGTTGTTGAGTTATGTGACTAAGATCGTCTGCATCCGGAGGGCGGACATAGGTCCCTTGAAAGTTTGCTCGGAAAGCATCCTCGAGCTCTTCCCAGCTTCCAATTGTGTTTTCGGGAAGGCTTTTAAGCCAATGCCGGGCTGGCCCTTTAAGCTTAAGGGGTAAATACTTTATGGCGTGGAGATCATCTCCTCTAGCCATGTGTATGTGGAGGATATAATCCTCTATCCAGACTCCAGGGTCTGTTGTTCCATCGTATGCCTCTATGTTTACGGGTTTGAATCCCTCTGGAAATTCATGGTCCAGGACCTCATCAGTGAAACATAGAGGGTGTGCGGCGCCCCTGTATTTAGGTGTGCCAGATTCTGATGATGGCTTCATAGCATTGCTTACGAGAGCTTGCTTTCTTGGCCCATAAATGGACCTGACTGGGCCATGATGCGAATCCTTATGTGGGTCGCATGCCGATTTGAGTGTGGCGCCGCTTGCCGCTTTATGGGGTCGTCTAGCTGACCGTGTGGCTTTCTCATTTGTTGAATGCGAGGGCTCTAGGGCCTCTTCGTTGAATTCAGGCAGTAGCTTTCTTTTCGGATAGCTTTTAGTGCGGCGACTGTCGCCGTATTTATCTGCGGTATTGATTACTTTGCTCCATCTAATCCGGAGTGCATCTTCCGCTGTTTTTAGCTTCTGCTTCTGCTTTTTTAGGCTGCGTGCAGTTGCAACGAGCCTCTTGTGGAGATTCTTCTGCTCCATAGGTTTATCCGGCATGAGGTCGTCCGGAATGCCATTTTCGCCAGAGGAGGGATGTTCGGTTTCTCCATCCGCGTTGCCATGTTCGGACGGTTGCTCTAAGGCCTGCTCGTCCTGCTCTATGGCTGGGTTTTTATCGAGGCGGGGCTTGGGTCGGCGTTTACGCCGACGCTTTGATTGCTTTTCGGGGGGTCGATCTCCTGTTCCGTCCCCTTTTTCCTCGTTGTCGCTTCCTTCAGGGGTATCCAGCATGTACACATCGTGAGATGAGGTGGCTGTGCAATGCCCTATGGGCGTTAGTTCGTCGGTATCTCCTGCATCGTCATTCATGCTGTCGATGTCTCCGGAGTCGAAGTTGAGCACGTCGTTTAAGTTGTCGACAGTGGCTACCAAGTGGGTGGTGGGTGGGCTTTGAATTTCTTCATCGTCCGTATCCCATCCTCGCTGACCGTAATCCGGCCAGGGCTCTCCTGATAAATAAAGAGACTTAAGAGAATTCAGGATGACACCGAAAGGCGAGTGCTGAAAGATGTCTGCGGCGGTGAACTCCATTATCGGCGCCCGATCGGATTCGATTGGCAGGGGCGCGGGGAGTTCGGAGTCCGGCGAGGATTCCGGATCCTCGGAGTCACGGGTCGTGCAGAGTGCGGGGCTAGCGTTCGGCTCGATCGCCTTTGAGATCGCAGCCCCCGAGGTGGCGTCTAACCGCTCATCCTCGATTGGCGTAATAGGCTCCGAGTTAGAGGTCGGAACCGATGCGTGAGCGGCCTCCAGGACACTGTCCGGAGGCAGAGCTAGATCATGCCCCTCGAGATAGTGCGGCGCGGTTGGCTCTGGCTCGAACCCGTCGAAGATCAAGTCTCCGCGGATGTCGGCCGTGTAGTTTAAGCTTCCAAACCTGGCTTGATGGCCAGGGGCGTAGCTTTTGATCTGCTCCAAGTGGCCAAGAGAATTGGCCCGCACAGCGAAGCCGCCGAAGACGAAGATCTATCCGGGGAGAAAAGTCACACCCTGGACCGCATCGTTGTTGATGATCAAAGGAGCCATCGGACCTAACGGCGACGACACAGAGGAACTCTCAATGAAAGCACCAATGTCGGTGTCAAAACCGGCGGATCTCGGGTAGGGGGTCCCGAACTGTGCGTCTAGGCCGGATGGTAACAGGAGGCAGGGAACACGATGTTTTACCCAGGTTCGGGCCCTCTTGATGGAGGTAAAACCCTACGTCCTGCTTGATTAATATTGATGATATGGGTAGTACAAGAGTAGATCTACCACGAGATCAAGGAGGCTAAACCCTAGAAGCTAGCCTATGGTATGATTATTGTCTATGGAGTTGATGAAGTTCGTCTACGGACTAAAACCCTCCGGTTTATATAGACACCGGATAGGGTTAGGGTTACATAGAGTCGGTTACAATGGTAGGAGATCTTGAATATCCGCATCGGCAAGCTTGCCTTCCACGCCAAGGAAAGTCCCATCCAGACACGGGACGTAGTCTTCAATCTTGTATCTTTATAGTCCTGGAGTCCGGCTGAAGGTATAGTCCGGCTACCCGAACACCCCCTAATCCAGGACTCCCTCAAGGAGACTGAAGGAAATATGCCCTAGAGGCAATAATAAAGTTATTATTTATTTCCTCATATCATGATAAATGTTTATTATTAATGCTAGAATTGTATTAACCGGAAACATAATACATGTGTGAATACATAGACAAACATAGTGTCACTAGTATGCCTCTACTTGACTAGCTCGTTGATCAAAGATGGTTGAGTTTCCTAGCCATGGACATGAGTTGTCATTTGATTAACGAGATCACATCATTAGGAGAATGATGTGATTGACTTGACCCATTTTGTTAGCTTAGCACTTGATCGTTTAGTTTACTGTTATTGCTTTCTCCATGACTTAGCACTTGACCCATTTTGTTAGCTTAGCACTTGACCCATTTTGTTATTGCTTTCTCCATGACTATGAGATTATGCAACTCCCGAATACCGGAGGAACACTTTGTGTGCTACCAAACATCACAATGTAACTGGGTGATTATAAAGGTGCTCTACAGGTGTCTCCGATGGTGTTTGTAGAGTTGACATAGATCGAGATTA